>NW_026554233.1:5000-49485 GCF_027596085.1 Anoplopoma fimbria | reverse complement strand
TGCATGAGCAGACGAATGACTGTAAATATTTAGTTGAAATGTTGCATGCACTTTTTGAAATTATGTTTCTAAGAAAATGACAGCGAGAGGGACATTGTGTTGCTCTGACACAAGAATTAGACTCACACATATTTCAAGTCAGGTACAATGTATTAACAGCCCCAGTCTAACTGGGATACTGGGCTGGATGCTGGATAAGTGAGCCATGAATAGAGACATGATGTATGTAAAGCACTTTGGTAATTATCATGATCCTCAAGGAAAGTTTTAATCAGTGTGTCTTGCACATCATGGCTTCCTCTTTGGAGGAGTTGTGGTCTGATTCAAAAGAACATTTGGGGTTATTGATAATACTTATTACAAAACCTGCTTCCTTCATTACTGCAGACAGAAACGACAGACACGTTCAATGAGTGTTCAATCAGAGGACTGGATGGAGCTGAAGACGTGCTGAGGTCCTTTATTGACATAATGAGACGATAAATATCCATTCCTCTTGTACCAGGTGTAGTTAGCTGCTGGGTTAGCATCACTGCTACAGGTCAGAGTCACTGAACTGCCCTCCACTATCTCATCAGAGGGACTCACTGACACAGAGGAAGCTTTGGAGCATCTGGAGGAGAAATGAATGTATATTATTGATAGATTATATTATAT
This sequence comes from Anoplopoma fimbria, assembly GCF_027596085.1. Classification (NCBI taxonomy): domain Eukaryota; kingdom Metazoa; phylum Chordata; class Actinopteri; order Perciformes; family Anoplopomatidae; genus Anoplopoma; species Anoplopoma fimbria. Next base: position 48,828 of record NW_026554233.1, on the reverse strand, counting down.
GTTATCATAGAGAATTAACTATTTAAATGTATTTTTCTTTTTTTTTCTTTCAGACTGTCCCTATTATTTATCACAGCAGCTGTCCAGAGTGCTGATCCTGGATCTGTCACAGGTGAGACTCCTGCTGGTGGAAACTGAGAATAACAAGCCTTTAATCATTTGTAATCTTCATCAACATTCTTCTCTTTAGATGCTGGTTGTGTCGTTAGCTGAGTCTGTCCTCTCAGTTCTAGCTGTTGTAGGGAGTTATTGATTGTTTCTTACACCCAGCTGGAAGATCACTTCCTAGTTATGTTTTGTAAATAGTTTACCAAACAGATGTATTAAATAATGGAGGTGGAGGGTGAAACTTGAGTTTCGTTTCTGGGGTAATAAACAAATCCTCTTATTCATTTTTTAATAATTTGAAATGAATTTAAGAACCTGGAAAATCAATTTTGAAAGAAATGACAGTCTGCCATCTGTCTCAGTTAAACATGTTCATCCATCCATCCATTTTCCGTAACCTGCTTATCCAGTTAAGGGTCTCAGGGGTGCTGGAGCCGATCTCAGCTGTCAATGGGTGAAGGCAGGGTTCACCCTGGACAGGTCTCCAGTCTGTCGCAGGGCTGACATATAGAGACAGACAACCACTCACACTCACATCCACACCTACGGGCAATTTAGAGTCTTCAATGCCAAAGCTGCATGTCTTTGGACTGTGGGAGAAGCCGGAGAACCCGGAGAGAACTCACGCTGACACGAGGAGAACATGCAAACTCCACACAGAAGGTTGTCCAGCCCAGGAATTGAACCCAGGCCCCTCTTGCTGTGAGGCAACAGTGCTAACCACTACACCACCGTGCAGCCCTAAACATGTTCAATTAACTCCAATACAACACAAACCGATCAGTGGACGACTCCTCTACCTCCTGAGGTTTGTAACAGATGTGTTTAATATTTTTGGTAACCCTAAATTCTCATTCAGTAGCAGACTGGTGCCGCCATATGAAATGGTCTTAAACCTCCACAGGCTGACACAGTGGAGTAAACTTACACACTGGAGGAGAACAGTGATTCTCAGATCCTCTTACAGCACAGGAGTAGCTGTCTGCAGAACCAAAGTAGACTGAATAAGAAGAAGATGATCTTCTCTTGATGTGCTGTCCATTCTTGTACCAGATGTAGGAAGGATTATCAGGCAGAACATAACTGCTGTGACACTCCAGCAACGACCTGTAAGGATCTGATCTGCTCACCTTCACCTGGAGACCTGGATCTGTGAAGAAGGAACAGGAATGTTATTTTATTAAACTGTCAAATATACACAAAAGACATTTATATTCTAGTTTTCTAGATGTTGAACATTTTGAGAAAATTAACATGTGAATTAAAATGTTACCTGTGACAAACAAAGTGACTCCAGGTGAACCAGTATATTTCTCTCGTGGTTGGTTTGTCCTGAACCTGAACTTGTACTCAGCTGAGTCACTCTCTCTCAGGTTTTTAATAGTCAGAGTGCACTTCTTCTCATAACATCTGTACTGCACACGACCTGAATACTTAGAGTCTGTTCTCAGATCCTAAATGACCACAAATACATGAAGAACTACTTCAAAAAGGGGAAAAACATCCACAAATAGACACAAAATTAATAACAACCTCTAAATGTGGTCTATTGCATTGAAACGCTGGCTGAATGATTTTAGGAAGTTCCACAGAGCGGTTCATTTTTATTAAACAAATTATTCAGGGCATTTTTTCTTTGTTAATGTACATACAGTCATTACTTCCATCCACACAAACACAACTTTACTGTCTTTAATGGCGCACAACTCTTCAGTTTATAAAGTTTGTAATGTTACAGAGATGCTGCTGGTGTTAAAAACAGCTCTGTGTTGGTCGTCCTGTAAATACTTCAATCTAATGAAAGAAGAGTGAATGTCGCACCACAAGTCTGTTTATTAACTAAAAACACAACTTCCTCTGTTTTTCTGAGGTAAACAGTCACGTTAAACAGTTATCAAGGTGTTTAAAACCAACCTTGCTTCCTTCCTCTTTCCTTCATCTATGTGCATGAACACATTGAGGCTTGTAAATGATCAAGCTGCAATGATGAAGTCAAATCTTGCAGTTGTTTTGCAAGAGATGCATCAACTACTGAAAATATAGTTTATGGGAATGACAGGGAGTCATCTTGTGACCTTGGGTAAATCCCAAGTCTCTTATTTGTCATTTCCTCACTCCAGAGAGGAGGGATCTCTGAGGAGCCATGAGCGAGGATGCAGGAGAGCATCCTTCCAGGAAGTGTTGTGAGGGCCGACACGCCCCCTCATCAGTCATCAGTTATTTGATTGGACGCTGCAGCCGATCATTCTGATCTGATAAAGCTCATCACCACTGGAGTTTAGTACCAGAGTGGTGACAGGTCACAGACTGATCAGATTGAAAAGTCAGAGAGAGAGAGAGAGAGCAGGAGAGTTTGTCTGTATGTCAGTAGAAACACTTTTTACATAATCGTCATTTCCATTCAGTCACATGAGGCTAATAATTCCTGAGTGTTGGGTTGATGAGTTATGTAATTCCAATTTACCCCAAAACATTGATCTTAATAAATTAATTCCAGTGTCTAGGTGAAACCATAATCTTATTTTGGATTATTAAATAATGACATTATTATCAGATTTTTTTTTGAATATAGAATTTTCTTGTTGCACTAGAGGCTTCAAATCCAGTCATAATCAGAAAATAGTGTTCTTTGCAGACTACAAATATTCTGTCTGCAACAACATAATAAAAACAATAAAAAAAAGAAAATAAACAAAAAGGTTATGATGAGTGACATGAGCTTTAAGTGCTTAACACTCAACCTGAGACATTTAAATAGTTTTTATAATGTAATTAGCTTTTTGAATTATTTTATTGTTGTTTAACTGGTTTCTTTCTTTACTTGCACAGTTCAACCTCAAAGCTATGATTAAAATGTAAGATTTTGCTGTAATGTGTTACATTTTTTGTATCCTCCAAAAACCTAATTGCTGGAGCTGCTAATGTCAATTTAATTTAATTGGAATTTATTTTTTATATTAGGGGTGTAGAAAAAACCCTCTAATTCTAATTTAAATTAACATTATGCATTAGAGTATATATTTTATATTTTCTAACAAACAGATCCTGTACCATGTGTGTCCAAGACAAATGTCCTTCTGGACAATAAAGCCCATCTTAAATTATTTAAAATACTTGTTTGTTTTTTCCACTATGTCTCTTGTTTGCACTATATCTATGCTGCTGTAATCCTGCAAATTTCCCCTCTGTTTAATAAAGGATTTTCTTTATTTTATCTTATATCTTATCTTATCTTATCTTATTCTGTATTTATAAGATTTTTTTTTTTTGTCATTGTGGATTTTTTTTTTCTTACTTACTTACTTACTTCTTTAAAATACTTGTTTAAAATTTTTTCCACCATGTCTCTTGTTTGCACTATATCTATGCTGCTGTAATCCTGCAAATTTCCCCTCTGCGGCACTAATAAAGGATTTTCTTATTTTATCTTATTTATCTTATTTTATCTTATTTTATCTTATTTTATCTTATTTCATCTTATTTATCTTATTTTATCTTATTTATCTTATTTTATCTTATTTTATCTTATTTTAACTTATTTATCTTATCTTATCTTATGTGAACGGCTAGTATACGTTCAAATAAGTAAAATAATTAAATACTGTAATAACATTAATCATACTACAATATTTAACTCCAAAGAAGTTTATATATAGTTTCAATTCCAATCTGTAAAACTTTTCCTGTCCACCTACGTCACTGTTACGTCACTCCCTCAATTTTAACTCCTCCCACTTTCAGACGCGGTCAATTAGAAAGATGCAAAGTGATTCAGTCACCCTCGTTAGCTTCCGCTTATTGTGACTTATTTTATCTTATCTTATCTTATTTATTACTTATTTATCTTATTCTGTATTTATAAGATTTTATTTTTAGTCATTGTGGATTTTTAATTTTTACTTACTTACTTACTTATTTAAAATACTTTTTCCACCATGTCTCTTGTTTGCACTATATCTATGCTGCTGTAATCCTGCAAATTTCCCCTCTGCGGAACTAATAAAGGATTTTCTTATTTTATCTTATTTTATCTTATTTTATCTTATTTTATCTTATTTATCTTATCTTATCTTATCTTATTTATCTTATCTTATCTTATGTGAACGGCTAGTAATACGTTCAAATAAGTATGTTAAATCCAAAATAATTAAATGCTGTAATAACATTAATCATACTACAATATTTAACTCCAAAGAAGTGTATATATATATATATATATATATATTATATATAGTTTCAATTCCAATCTGGGACGTCCTGTTTAAAACTTTTCCGGTCCACCTACGTCACTCCCTCATGTTACAAAATCATCAACGCCCACTGACGCCGTAACTCCTCCCACTTTCAGACGCGGCCAATTGGAAAGACGCAAAGTGATTGACAGTCACCCTCGTCCAATCAGCTTCCGCTTCTATTGTGACTCACTGCAGGGACACTACCGGGAGCACTATCTTATCTTATCTTATCTTATCTTATCTTATCTTATCTTATCTTATTCTATCTTATTCTGTATTTATAAGATTTTTTTTTTAGTCATTGTGGATTTTTTTTCTTACTTACTTACTTACTTACTTATTTAAAATACTTTTTCCACCATGTCTCTTGTTTGCACTATATCTATGCTGCTGTAATCCTGCAAATTTCCCCTCTGTGGCACTAATAAAGGATTTTCTTATTTTATCTTATTTATCTTATTTTATCTTATTTATCTTATTTTATCTTATTTCATCTTATTTATCTTATTTTATCTTATTTATCTTATTTTATCTTATTTATCTTATTTTAACTTATTTATCTTATCTTATCTTATGTGAACGGCTAGTAATACGTTCAAATAAGTATGTTAAATCCAAAATAATTAAATACTGTAATAACATTAATCATACTACAATATTTAACTCCAAAGAAGTTTATATATAGTTTCAATTCCAATCTGGGACGTCCTGTTTAAAACTTTTCCTGTCCACCTACGTCACTGTTACGTCACTCCCTCAATCATCAACGTAACTCCTCCCACTTTCAGACGCGGCCAATTAGAAAGATGCAAAGTGATTGACAGTCACCCTCGTCCAATCAGCTCCGCTTCTATCGTGACTCGCTGACAAACCCACCCTGGGCCCTGGACTCCCGGTTCTTCGGCTGCAGGGACGCTACCGGGAGCACCGGGAGCACAGACCATTGCACAGACCTCTCTCTGGCTCCCTTCGCGTCCCGGCGGACGTCCATGGAGACACCGGCAGAGCTGCGGTGGGTGGGCGGCCGGCTCCTGAGCGGCCTCGGGTCTCTGGCCCCCAGGACGCCGGCTGGGGAGCAGCTCAGAGCGGACCCGGAGCCGGACTACGAGGGGCTGCCCCGGGAGGCGGACACCGGGACGCACATGCTGGCGGGGTCCGTGGCCGGAGTGCTGGAGCACTGCCTCATGTACCCGGTGGACTGCGTGAAGGTACGACACCGCGTTACGAGGACACGTGAGGACCCGTAGGCCCCACACGAGCCGAGCTGCTCCAGCTCTACCGACCGGCTAACAGCTAACAGGGCTACAAGCAGCTAACAGGGCTACAAGCTAACAGGGCTACAAACAGGGCTACAAGCTAACAAGCTAACCAAGCTAACAGGGCTACCAGCTAACAGGGCTACAAGCTAACATGGCTAAACAGGGGTTACCTAGCTAACAGGGCTACAAGCTAACATGGCTAACAGGGGTTACCTAGCTAACATGGCTACAAGCTAACATAGCTAACAGGGGTTACCTAACATGCTAACAGGGGTTACCTAGCTAACATGGCTACAAGCTAACAGGGGTTACCAAGCTAACATGGCTACAAGCTAACATGGCTAACTAAGCTAACAGGGGTTACCAAGCTAACATGGCTAACTAACAGGGTTACCTAGCTAACATGGGGGTTACCTAGCTAACAGGGGTTACCTAGCTAACAGGGCTACAAGCTAACAGGGGTTACCTAGCTAACATGGCTAACCAAGCTAACATGGCTAACAGGGGTTACCTAGCTAACATGGCTAACAGGGGAGCTAACATGGCTAACAAGGGAGCTAACATAGCTAACAGAGGTCAGATGACTAACTAACATAGTATAAAATAATATAACGGTCGTCATAGTGATAAATACATTCTGGGTTATTATGTTTACAGAAGTTAAACTGTAATTTTCTTTATTTTTGTAATTTAAAAACTGACCTCTAACTTGCTCCAGAGACGCTAGCTAACTAGCTAGCAGCAGTTAGCCGCTACAAGGCTAACATGCCTCCATTATCGGACACTTCTCCTGTTTACTACTATAGTTAGAGAGGGACATTGTTATTGATATGGATTTTATTTTTATCTCTATGCTGCTATAATCCTGTAAATGTCCTACAGCGGCATAGAGATACTGAAATAAACAAGTATTATAAATAAGTAATAAAACAGTAAAGAATATTAAAAAGTAAGAAAGTTAAAAAAAAATCCACAATAACTAAAAATATTATATATATACAGACAGAATAATTATAGTATTGCACAGTGTATTTTTATGCACAGATTTTATATATATATAATATATAGTATAAAATAATATGGTTCTGTTTGTGACTGTAAGAAATCACTGAGGATTTAATGTGTAAAGAGTAAATGATTAACACAGATGCGTCTGTTAGCCACTAGATCAACGGTCGATGGATGGATTCATTCTTGGAATAACAGACGCACCTTGGTTTGGCATGAGTTAGTGTGTATTGCCAGTCAGTCATCTGTTAGTGTGTGTGTATTTACTGTAAACTATATATAGACGACATAGTTTTATCATTACCGAACCATATCACCATGCACAGCGTCAACAGTGGAGTGGACAGAGTTAGAGCCACTATTCATCCTGTTTCTATCAGGAGCTGTACATTTTTATAGCACACGACTGAAATTTGTCTTTCATAATATGACAGATGTCACATGGTCTCTGTCAAACAGATCTCAGAAATTGGACCTCCAACCTTATGGCTCATATGTTTTCCACTGTGTTTGAGCTACACAGGCAAAGGCTATTTCTAAATAAATAGATTATTTATAGTTCTTACACCGGAAAATTGACGCTCACAGGTGCTTGTCACGCATAAAATTCACTTAATCCAGTGTGTGGATTGCCCCACAATTCAGTGCCGATACATATTAGTGGAGGAAATTAAAAGCAATTGTGGACAGCAGTGAGAACAGGAAAACAAAAATCTCCGAAAAGATCATTCATTTTTATAGAATCTTTGTTTGGACATAAATGCACTTTTTTTCCCCAGACTCTTGTTGACTTCCCTGTGTTGTATCAGGAGATAAAAACAAACAGTTCTCATCCAAATTATTACATTCTTTTCAGCAAAATGACCTCCAACATGATCACCCTTTTTGTTTTACAAGAGCTGTTTCCATTGCAAACTGTTGCATCAGTCACATTCGGATTCTCAGGGAATATTACTTGACTCACCAGGACAGAATTCTAGTTATTTCTAATTCTTGTTCGGTTTGTGTGTGTGTGTCACATGCCTCTCAGTGTTTTGACCTGTAGCTGTGTGAGTTATTGTCATTTTAAATGGTTGCATAGTGATTAGGCCTTGTTAAAATGCACCAGTATATTTATTTGTAAATGCATCAAAAAGAAAGATAATTTAATGTTAATACAGTTGGCCAATCTCTAATGTTGACATCAGTTTCATTCTTTTTGGAAATGAACAGAAAATGAAACCTAAAATTCAAGCTAAACCCGTCCTGGCAGGATCTCAGGTTATGAAATCTCATTTTTCAGCAACCCTTTTTATAGCCAAGCACCATGAACCTTAATTAATTAAGTACAAAAAGTAAGAGAAGAGTAGAAGTAGAAGGAGGAAGTGTGTTTATAAATGTTTGTGGGAAAAAAATCCTTTTCGCACAAGGAAGTCTTTTCTTTACCGTAATGTTTGGCGGCCAACTTCCTCTAACCCAAGAATTCTCAGATTTCACAACCTTAGTTCCTTGTCGGCAAACCTCTTTTATCTACTAGTTCATTCTTACCACTATTTTCAAACTCAGTTTCCTGTTTCCTCTTTTCTCCGAGGTCAGTACAGAGTAACTTAACAAAGGATCTCTTCTGTTTGTTAATTCAAATTCTGTCGCACCTCTGACCAAATTTACCAGCAGTCTACTGACAGCACCCTGAGAAAATACATTCTTACACAACCCAAAATGTGATTGTTGTAACTTCAGCATGATAACATCATATATTTATACACTGATATTCATCAACATGCTCTGTCACTATCAAATAAATGAAAATAAATACTAGTAGCAGCATGTGTAGACTCGGGTAAGACAGGCTTCTAGCAGCTCCTGCCCTGGAGCCACAAAATACTTTTATTTATTGGCTGAACAGTACAGTTATAAAGGGACAGATATTTAACATATTTTCCTATCAATGTCGAACCACAAAGTACTCTATACACCTTCTTTTATATATGTACAGACTTAGATGTGTAAAATCAGATGAGCGGACTTTCTTTTCTGCTGGTCGTCATGAGAAATTGAGAGTTAAGTTACCTGCTGGATGGTATGTTAATCATTCACTTTTTATCTGTCAGATTTGAGTCAAACACAGACACACGCACATACATATACTCTTTTACTTGCCCCTTGCAGTGTATTGGTGGTTGGCAAAAACAACGTTAAATACCAACATAAGAAACTGTAACAAGATGTCCTCATCCTAGATGTCTCGGTGAAGTGTAGACAAACGCGTATCAATGACTGCAAAACATTACGAGATGGAGAATAGAGAAAACCGAATTGATTGTTTTAAACTTAGCAAGAAATGTCAGAGAATTACTTTCTTATAGAAATGTCAGTTTTTTCCCCCGTAGCAGTCAGATTTAAAGGTCTGATCGGAAACAAATGTCACCATGTTGTCTTCTAACTAAAGGAAAAAATAACCAGCTACTATGACTGGTGAGAGGAGGATGATTAACATGTGGCACAAAGATCAAAATACAACATTTCTACTGTGCTTGTGATGCCAACACGGAGAACATCGAATGCAGTACGACCACAACTGAAATATTAGTCCATTTTGAAGGCACAAAAATCGTATCTTTTAGTTCAAGTACATACATTTATCGTGGTCTGTCACTTCCTGTTGAATCTAGCATTACTTAACACCATATGTTACAAGAGGGAGCCAGTGACTCCTCCCCATTTGCCTCCTAGCTGTTGTTTGTGTGACTGAGATCCTCGTGAGTTGACAAATGCAGCCGTTTTGTTGTCGTTATACGCGAGCCTCAACTGCTGTACTCCCCCAGAGTCTCTAACAGGGTTCACGTCCAGATACGTTACCATGTGAACAAATTGGCATGAGCACAAAGCCCTCTGTGTTTGTCTGTCTGTTCACTGACAGATGATTCTGTTGGGTTCTTGGGTTGACCATGAGTGCAGCTTGGAACTTCCCCCAAAAATCCCCTACCAGACTTGAATACACTTTTTATACTGTGGATGAGTGGGCACATTCCATGTGAGTTACCATTTCCCAGAAGCAGGCAGCAGGACCGTCCGTGTCAGCCTCCCACCTCCACTAGGGATATTTACCCCTGACGGGAGGGAGAAGTTCACTCATTGCATGTTATGTAAAGTTTGACAGTTGCTCAATCTTCATCTGGAGCTTTTGGAATTTTGTTTGTTGCCATGGCAAACAATCCTGCTTATGTGAGCCATGCAAGTGGTAGTCAGTTAGTTTGGTTTTGTTTTGCACCACTTCCTGTTAAGCACTCTCTGACCTCATTTGTGGTTTTGTGGTTGGCGGCTTTGACTGCAGTTGGTTCTGCGATGGTTTAAAAGAACATTGCCGGAAGTTGGTGTGGTTTTCTAGTTGACAGACTGTCAGAGTGAGATGTTTTTAACACTACTAGGTATTTGGGCACTGAATGGGGAAACTGAAACCGGTCTTGGTCACCAATACTGGTTTTGTCTTCTGTCTTTTTTTTGCACTTTGCTCTTTCACAATCCATCTTCTGGTTGTTCAGATATTAGCAGAATTGACTTCCTGAACTTAAACAACTGATGGTGGAAAGGCATTGTTTTGCAAGTTTTTCTTTGTAAGAATTCTCTATAAAAAATAATGTAGATTACCATCATATTTACGTCTGCGTTTGTTCCTCCACACCAGACCCGCATGCAGAGCCTTCACCCCGAGCCGGGGGCGCGCTACAGGAACGTGATGGACGCCCTGCGGCAGATCGTGCGGACGGAGGGCGTGTGGCGGCCAATCAGAGCGTGAACGTGCTGGCGGTGGGGCGGGGCCTGCCCACGCGCTCTACTTTGCCAGCTACGAGAAGATCAAGTTCTCGCTCAGTGACGCCATCCACCCTGGAGTCAACAGCCACTTTGCAAATGGTAATTCAAATATACTGACTTTCTGCGACTCCTTTTAAGGCACATGCTTGAAGTGAAATGTCTGTTTGATGACACTGGAGGAGGTTGTTGAGGCTCAAACTTCCATTTCATCGTTCTCTCTGTTTCTACAGGAGTGGCGGGTTGCATGGCCACCGTGCTGCATGACGCCATCATGAACCCAGCTGAAGGTAAGCCCCCCTCCGCCCCCCCCTCCATGTTTTCTTATGTCAGCATGTGACACATGAGGTAGAGCGCTTGACCCGCAACCACAAGGTCGGTGGTTCGAAAATAAATGTGTTTAAAGCAACAGGAGGAGAGCTAGTAACGTTAGCAGCACCGCTAACGGCTAACAAACAAAGGTTCTGTTAAGTTACGTTATGATGCGTTCGGGCTCTGTTCAGTGAAAATGAGTGTTTGGCAAAGGTAAATTATAACCTTATGATGTGTTCACATGTAAATGTGTTAAAGAGAAACTTGAATAAATCCAGTTGTTTTGAAGGAGATGTTTTAAATATAATAACATAAATATATATTAGAGTGTAAACTAGCTGTAAGAGGCTTATAATATATTAATACTACTAATGACAATATCTTTTATTTACTAAGCATTTGAATAACGTGGAATTTTTGATAATTAACAGAAGTCAGAGTGGTTGAAAAGATTTTTGGGACGGTGGCAAATGAATAGTCTGGATCCTTGTAGACCAGCTGCTATAACAAAACAAACAAAATAAGGGATCTGTATCTACTAATATCAATCATCAATGATGGGCAATTGGTATCGGCGGCAAAAAAACATGGCATGGGATCTCTAGAAGTTATATTTGCTCCCTTTTTTATTTTATGATCCATTGCACCACTAACAAAGATAAACATGCAGAACATTCTGCACTGTGAAGGCTTCTTGGTCTATTTACAGAAGTTCTCGACCTTTCAAGGACCCTTAAACCCCTCTGATGGTGTCGTTCTACCAGCAGGACACTTGATGGAGCTACAGACTCGGCTGTAAACCCAAATGTTACTGCGACAGATCAGTCTATGGGTGACATGATTGCTTTGAAAGATGTTATTCTTCTTCATTAATTAGTATTAATCACAGCATATTTATGTTCAGATTTACAGACTGTTCTGTGTTTGAGCAAAATAACTACGGCTGTTATTGACAAAGAGAAATTTTTATTCGACTAACGTTCGACAGATCTGTAAAACTGAGTTCCTCTATAAGAAAAATCACAAAAAAGCACCACTTTATGCCTTGTTTTTACAGAGATGTGCTCATAGTCATCTTGAAAACATTTGATTTAGCATGAAAAAGCATAAAAATCAACTACTAAAATAACATTCAGAATAAATAATCTTTGCCACAGCCAAGTTCTCAACTTGTTTCTGATAAGATTTATATTTTTCTACTATTTATTGTTAAAACTCTGAACGAGATAAGCGGGTATAGATGATGGATGCATGGAGAAGCACATTATGTCGAAACAAAGAGTGATTTGGGAATATTTAATGTGATTAAGGGAGGTGGTGAGCTGTTATCCCTTCATATTTAAAGCATTAGGCTTCTGATAATTCCGCATTTTTTTTTTAATGTTCTGTTTAATTGACGACTGATTGTTTTCAGTATATTTATGAAATTTAAGTCCCACATATTCCACCCAAAACTGCCATTAATGATTGTAAATTGTTAGAAAACCAGATGTTTTGGAGACAGTCTGGTTACACTTCCTTCCTTTTTCTTTCTAGTGTTCCTGCTTTCCCCAGACTTCCTCTTTTCACTTCCCTGTTTGGTTGATGAATAAATGTTCGATATAAACTTTGCTCTTCTTTCTCTTCAGTTGTGAAACAGCGAATGCAGATGTTCAACTCTCCGTACCGCGGCGTGCTGGACTGCGTGGGGTCCCTGTTGAGGCACGACGGCCCGGCCGCTTTCTACCGCAGCTTCACCACCCAGCTGACCATGAACGTGCCCTTCCAGGCGCTCCACTTCATGACCTACGAGTACCTCCAGGAGCTGCTCAACCCCCACAGACAGTACAACCCGTCCTCCCACGTCGTGTCCGGCGCGCTGGCCGGAGCCCTCGCCGCCGCCGTCACCACCCCGCTCGACGTCTGCAAGACCCTCCTCAACACGCAGGAGGCTCAGGCCATACACGTGATCCAGGCGGAGGCGGCGACGACGGCCGGCGGGGCGGTTGGAGCGGCCGCCGCCTCGGCCCCGGCGTCCGCCACATCTCCGGCCTCGGCGAAGCTTTTCGGACGGTGTACAGGATGGGGGCGCGCCGGCGTTCTTTAAAGGCGTCCAGGCCCGGATCATCTACCAGATGCCCTCCACCGCCATCAGCTGGTCCGTCTATGAGTTCTTCAAATACATCATCACCAAGCGGCAGCACGAGAGGCGGCTGCGCGGGGATCGTGACGGCGACAAATAGACACCTGGCAGTCGGAGATCAGCAACGCTACGGGGTTTGAAAAGCTCCAGAGTTTGAGAGTCTTTGGGCGAACTTTTATTTTGTTTACTGAGATCTATTAGTCGGATCTATATTTCATAGCAGGCGAGGACGCGTACGAATGTTAGGGGACAACTCGTCTTGAATACTTCATTCTCTGGGCTGATGAAAGGTCCGTCGGTTAGAAAAGGAAGGTCTCTAAATTGCTGACTGGAAGTTCTGGTTCCCTAAACCCCCACCCCACTAAATCCAGATGCTTTAACTATTTTTAGTTTTAGCGTTAAACTTGATAAACTTCCTGCATTAGCTCTCATAAAGCTAATCATTCAGCATTATGCAGCGCAGAGTAAAAGCTCACTGACCCTCCAACACCTACAGTGCAGTTTGTTAGACATTTTTGTTTTGGCCCTTAACTCTCACTAAACTATGACTGAGGTTAAAGTGCTGACTTTGAGCTTTAACTCTAAGGTGTCGAATGAACTGTGTAGAAGTTGTAGCGTTTTTAAATATACTTACCCCCCCAAGAAAGGGTTAGAAATCCTACTTTCATTCTCATAGTTGTAAGTCCAGTGTGTTTGAGTACAGAGCCAAAACAAAATGCATCCCTATACAAGTAGTTAAGAACTGCACATGTGTCACCTCTGGACAGAACAACTACCATATCACCTTCTGACCACAGGGGGGCGCACAGCCTCAACAGCTGCACACTAGAGAAAACAGCTGCAGAATGGCACAACAGCAACATCAAATTAGTTAGAAAACTTGTGCTGTTGTACAGTAACACTCAACTCTGAATTGCATGGAATTGCTGATTCCATGTGAGGCTGCTGGAACGGATCCTAAAACGCTTCCTGTTCCCTGGTCTTAGTCAATGGGTTTGTGGTTAGATGTCTGAAATAAGGTCTGTGGTTAACACAAGATAGAAAAGATTTTATATTTAATACATTGATATTTTATCGATATCATCTTAGATTTTGGATATGATTATATGGCATAAATATGGTCTTCACTGTTTTTAAAGGCTGCATTACAGTAAAATTATGTAATTTTCTGAACTTACTAGACTCTTCTAGCTGTTCTATTATTTTCCTTCAACCTCTTAGTCATTCAATCCAGAATTACTGATGATTCTTTACAAAAAAATATCATTGTAATTATAAATATTTAATGAAAGCACCAATAGTCAACCAGGCAGTACCGCGGTGATATCGAGGTGTTTGGTCAAAATAAAATCGTGATATTTATATTTTCCATATTCCCCAGCCCTAGAAATCATAAAAGCATTTTTCTTACTGAACAAAAACATTGTAAATTTCATAATTCTTTGTTTGCCACAGAGTTTATTTTCTGCAATAATCCGATGGAAAAAAGAAAATCTCATTGACTTTTAGTGGAGGGAACCAGTTTGATGCCGCGTGTGTGTGTGCGCGTGTGCGTGTGTGTGTGTGTGTGAGAGCATGTGTGTGCGTGTGTGAGCATGAGTGTGCGTGTGTGAGCATGAGTGTGCGTGTGTGAGCATGAGTGGATGTGGACTTCATAGAGATCAGCTGCTACATCGACCAGATTTGATCTCAACACACTGTAACCGAACGACACACTTTGCGTTGTCCTTCAAAGGAAACTCAAAATACAGGTGGGTCAAAATAATTTAGATCCTTTTAAGATTTTTTTTTTTAATTTTTTTTTTGAAGTTACATTACAGTCATTTAGCAGAGTGACGACATGTAACTGGTTTCCTGTCGTCTCTTCGGTAGCTTTTCACCGGGTGCTTTTCAAATCCACTCACATCTGAAAGATTGTTGTTGTTGTTGGTGGCTCATGCAGGTACTTTTATTAGATTTTTGTTCTAAAACATGTTCATAATATGGAAGATTCAGTCCAGCAAAAAATCAAAGTTTGTAAACAAAGGATTCTTGTTTTTAATGCATACAGTTTATGAACATAAATAACAGATGGAACAGAAACGGCCTGAGTATTAGCCTTAGATGATAACTTTCTTTCTTTCTTTTATTTTATTTTTTGTCAAAACGCACAGCATCCTAGCACTTAATAGCAATTTCTTTATCATTGTTAGGATAAAAAAAAACGTTGACATTAAAACCAGTACGCAGAAGAAACTAATAACTTGTACAGATGCCTTCAGTTAGCCGCCATACATCCAACGCACAACTACTACAAAGAGCCTCCCATAGAGATGTAGTATTGAGTTTTGAAGCCATAAAAGAGGATGAAATTGTATATAGTATAAAGTATATATATCTATAAATATGGACAATAGATGAACTGTAACTAACCAGCTGTGTTTTGAAGCTAACATGTATGTTGAGTTATTCAAATATGAAACTGCGCTGGAAGAATTCAAGCTTTTTAAAAAAAAAAAAAAAGCAAAACCTGGATTATTTTTGATTTAATGGATTATGGATTTTAAAAAATGGGTGAAGAGTATTTAAAAACAAATGTGTTGCTCATGTGACGTTTAAAGTTCGGGAAAAACCAAAGACTGAGAGCGCAACGTGAACTTGTTGGTTTTGTCGGACGACGACACTAATGTGAAAAATCTTGAACGCTGTTTGAGACTCCTGTGTTTTGTGAATTGTAAATAAACTCGCTAAGGCAGCTCCTCGCAGAAGCAGGGTCTTCTCTTGGTGCTGGCTCGCAAAGAGAAATCTTAACTTTTGTCTCCTTGTCTTACTTTTTATTCTCCTTTCCTTCCCAGATATTGATCTTTTTTTTTCACGGCACTAGAGATTTATGGTGGAGGTTTTCATTCTGACACAGGAGTCCAAATCACCTGTGTAGGTTTAATTCATTTTGAATAATTAGGGTGATTTCTGTAGCTGCACTTTTTGTTTACTTTTGCAAAATTACCCGGTCATTTTTATTAATTAATTGTATGTTATAAGATAATAACAATGTTATTAATATTACTTTTAATAATTTCTCTTCACTAGGAACTTGTTACAACTCGACTCACAAACGTTTTTACTTTATCCCATGAAAAAGACTAGCAAACATGTATGAATGTAGAATGCAGACTAGCGGTGTAAAAGTCCAACGAGCCCACAGTTTGGTTTGTTCGCCGTTTTTAAAACCGAGTGACATACTTTTTAAAACAGAGTTGAGCAAGTTTGGAAAGTATTTGCCGAAAAATTGCTTGACAGAAAGTTTGATAAATGAGCAATTATATAAATTTCTCAAGAAAAACAATAATAATAATAATTAAGCATTAGTCCCACAATGGGGAAATTATTTTGAACTTTGATTTTTAATTGTAAGGATTTTATTTATATGTCAATTTTTTTACTTATTTGCACTTTTACTTATTAGTCTGTCACCTTTCGTTTGGCAAATTCTAATGAGCCTTTTATTTTACTAATTGTATTGACTAAATAATGAATTGGTACCTCTTACTAATAATACACTTTTTATATGCCATACATAATATAATATAAACATGATTTGAAAAAACTTTTTTTTCTCCATTAAAACAAAAAAATCAAAGTCCCAAATTGTTCAATTTTTAACAGCTGTACAAGAATTTTCTCAAACAGATAATGAACACACTGTCCATTGAACACACAGCCGGTGAGACTTCAGTGCAGAGCCACGACCGACCAGCAGGGGTCGCCGATACAAAGACGACCCTCAGTGGCCTCAAACTAACAGATCTATTGGTTTGAATCCACTGACCTCAGAACTGTTTTAGTAACTAATAGGAGTGAATCTTTTCATTTATGATTTACTGTAGCTAATAATACAATATTAACTTTTAGCTCAATGCAGGAAACATGTTTATTGAAGTTGCGTAAGCCCACAGGTGACATGGGATCAGTTATTTATTATTTTTATTATGTTATAGTGCTAAAAAAACTCAATCAACCACCTCTATTATTTAATTTGCAGCAAAAAATCTGATGATGCATTTATTGAGCAAAAATGCTGGTTCCAGTTTCTCAAATGTTAGTATTCCCATTTTATAAAACTGTAAACTAAATATTTTGTGGACTTTTTTCAGACAAAACAAATGTTAGATGCCACCTTGGGCTTTAAATACAAAGAAACAAATAGAAAAATAAAATAAATGTATGCATAAAATAATGTCAATAATACAGATTAATTGTTTTGTCCATATGATTTAAAATTAATTAATTAAATTATTATTCATTAAAAAATCCTTGAAAATGAGATTTCAGACTCAATGGGACCTGACTAAAGTGTGTCTAAGTACTTAAATAATATTAAATGATATGAGAAAAATGAATGACAACATGTATTACATTTGCAGAATGGCTCAGTCTTTTGTTGAGATTACAGAAATAATTATTTAATGTCCTCTCAGGCTTTCCGTAGATGAACTGGCTGTTTCATTTCTCTGCAGAGGTGAAGCTCCTGGGCTTCCTGGTTGAAAGCTGTGACTGACAGACAGCAGCACCTCCACCTTTCCCCTCGCTCCACTTTTGGATCCCGTTTCACTCGAGGCCCCCCGTGTTTGTTGATGTTCCCCCGCGGCCTACAAGCTAAAATCTTTCATCTCGTCTAACCTTACAACCCCCCCGCCGCCCCCATTCCCCCTCTACTGTTGTTGCCTTTTCAGCGTCGCTCCACTGAAACGTAAGGCGATCCATTTAGTCGTCCAGGAAGGGTCTCGGGCATGTGAGGTCAGGGCCCCTCCGTCTGGGAGGGCGCATGGCGGCAGGTCCGGTCAGAGCCAAGGTCAACATCAGGCGTGTGTGTGTGTGTGGAGGAAACAAATAAAGATAAATGAGGTGACGGAAACCCAACGCACGTTCTGCACATCCCTTTAACAACTACACAGAGAATGTGTGTGTGTGTGTGTGTTTAGATGGAAAAGACAAGAAGAAGAAGTAGAACACGCTTCCTCGCCGTCCTCTTCCTTTGATAAATGGTTTTTCGTGTTTGGTGTAAAAATGTATTTTTCTAATCTCCCCCCTATCGGTGACGCTCCGCCTGCAGGTCACACATATACACACGATACCGTCACATGACCAAAGGGATTAGTGTGAAGATCATAAATCATAATTCAGATTAGTGGTGAGGCGTGTGCCCACACATGTTTTTAAGAAGTGTTTTACGGTCGGACCTCTCCAGAGGAACACACCCTGAAACACACCGCCGGTGATAAGAGTGTTTTCCTCTGCAGTGATTCCACAGACGAGGCCGCTTGGAATGAAAAAAAACGAGTATAAAATAAACACTGTTATCACACAAGTGAATGTGTATTTGTGGGGCCTTTCTTAGTATGTTTGCGCTACCCTTTAAGGATTATTTTGGAGCTTTTTATGCCTTTATTTTATAGCCATAGTTGAGAGAGAGAGAGAGACGGAGAGAGTGACATCCAAGCCGACAGGAAGAGCCGGGCCTTTGAAACAGACTTTACAAACAGAATTTAGCGGCCAAACAGTAGAATTGCATATTTTCGAGGCGGTCATGTTATGCCAATTGGTCCAAAAATACATTTTCCCATAAACATACATTGGGGGGGAAAGTGACGTCTGTAACTCAGCCAATCATTTTATTTTTAGGTATTTCAACTTCCCTTTACAGACACTAAAATAGTAAAATGCACTATGCATTATTTATTTTTTTCCTCTTATCATGTGAACAAGGCTGGGCGAGGCGGCAACCTCCGGTTCTTCCAAGTGAAGCCGATGCTTCATGTCTTAAAGCTGCATTCTCTCTACTGTCCATCAGGGGGCGACTCCTCTGGTTGTATAGAAGTCTATGAGAAAATGACTCTACTTCTCTCTTGATTTATTCCCTCAGTAAACATTGTAAACATGAGTTTATGGTCTCAATCTCTAGTTTCAAGTCTTCTTCAATACAGCATGATGTTCATTTAGTAAATGATGCTCCATTTAGAGTCAAACAGACCATAAAGCAGGGTATGCTTTAGGGCGGGGCTACTGTGATTGACAGGTCTCTACCAGAGACGTATACAGCGTCTCTACTTCAATCCTTTGCGTTCAAAACATGGTAACACCTGTTCATTGGTTGCGAAAAAACAACATGGCGACAAATCTAATCCAAGATGGCGACGGCAAAATAGCCGTACCCGAGGATTCAAAGCGGCAGTCCACAAACCAATGGGTGACATCACCATGACTCCGTCCACTTCATATATACAGTCGTATATAAAATGGCAGCTAGGGGCGTGGCTTAAGTTTGTGAGACTCAATGGAAAATATGTTTTTGCTCTTCTACAGGCTCCTTCTGTAGGAGTTTGATTGACAGACGGTTCATCCAAAGACCTACCCTTTCATTTTTTTGTAAAGTGACTGCCCTTTTTTCAAACGGTTTTCAATAACGGCTTTTCAGGTTGTTTTGTGTGACAAACCAGAGCCAACCAATTACTGACTACATCTTTATAAAAAGGTTGTGTGAATATTCATGATCCCCAGAGGACGAATCCTAGTCATTTGGGTGATTTTGGTGCAGTGACCTTTTGATCTATCTGCCGTCATCGGGGCCAAAAAGAGTTCTAAAATTCCAATAGTTTCGTCAATCTCTCGTTGATAACAACACCCTCAGGATTAAACATTTCATGTTTGATTCACTACTGATTAGGCAATGACGGTGTCAGCATGTTGATGTTGTTCAGCAGCTTTAGTTCTAAGTACATAAACAATGTCAAAATCACATCAAAGACAAATTCATGCTCTGTGGAACATAAATATTTGTACACAACGTCATGACAATCCGTGCAATATTTATTGAGATATTTCAATCTGGATGCAGCCGTGACGATTCCAGCTGATAGAGGTCGTTTGCTACTTTTTCCCCCCTTTTTTTTGTATAAATAAATACATTTTTGTGATAACTTCTGCCACTAACTTAACCAAAAGGAAGTACTAGATACTGTATGGCTTACTGGTCACCAGCAAAAGTACATCCGTAGCCAATTAATAAAGAGAATCATTGGCAAGTCCAAGTCAGGTCACAAGTCTTTGAGCTTCAGTCCAGGTCAAGTCACAAGTCTTTGGGGTACATGTCAAACCCAAGACTCAAGTCTATGAGGGGAAAGTTCAAGTCAAGTCTCAAGTCTTTGAGCTGGAGTCCAGGTCAAGTCACAAGTCTTTGAGGGAAAAGTCAATCTCAAGTCTCAAGTCTATAAGGGGAAAGTCCAAGTCAAGTCAAAAGTCTTTGATCACAAGTCAAAAGTCTTTGATCACAAGTCAAAGTCGTCAAGTCAAGTCTCAATTCTTGGATCTCAAGTCCAAGTCAAGTCTTTGAGGGACAAGCCAAACTCAAGTCTTAAGTCATTAAGGGGAAAGTCCAAGTCAAGTCTCAAGCCTATGAGGGGGGAAGTCCAAGTCATGTCAATAGTCTTTGGAAAAAAGTCCAAGTCAAAATCAAGGCACAAGTCTTTGAGCTGGAGTCCATGTTAATCACAAGTCTTTGAGCTGGAGTCCATGTTAATCACAAGTCTTTGAGCTGGAGTCCATGTTAATCACAAGTCTTTGAGCTGGAGTCCATGTTAATCACAAGTCTTTGAGCTGGAGTCCATGTTAATCACAAGTCTTTGAGCTGGAGTCCATGTTAATCACAAGTCTTTGAGCTGGAGTCCATGTTAATCACAAGTCTTTGAGGAAAAAGTCCAAATCAAGTTTCAAGTCATTGTGAAGCTCGTAGAATCTTGCATGTTAAACCAAGCACAGACTTAAGCACAAATCTAACGAAGCATTTGGTAGACAAACAAAAGCCAATGCTCTTTTATTCACCTGACAAATCATAATTTGTGTCAATATTCTTGAAAATACTCTAATTCATAGCTGTTTCGTTAAACAATATTGATGTTTTGTTTTACAGATAGAAAAGAGGCCAACAATATAACCTCGGATAGGTTGTGGCTTTAAAACTTCATTAATCAACATGAGATAATACATGTAAAAAATACTCCAACGCAAAGTGAGAATGCTCCGTCTGCTTAAAAAGTCTTCTTGTCTCTTCTCTTGTTTTTTAAGTGCCTTGCTCAAGAGCACCAGGCTGTCAGCTGCTGATGGAAGCAAAAAAAAAGCCTCTTCTCTGCCCAGATTTTCCCAGCTGGCGCAGAACTCCAAACTAATGGTTCTAATGATTTTTTTCGGTGAGACATGCACCGCAATTTATGTGTGTTATTGTAAACCCTGACAGTTCAGGATAAATCTCTGTGGGTAGCATCCCATAAACACCGTTTACTCGTGTTTCTTCCCAGAACCACAACATTTTCTGACCCAGAAAAAGCTGCACCGGCCCAACGGATAAATGTGGATCGCAGGATAAATATTTAGATATCTCGGGTTGATGGACGAGCCGGAGTCGTTCTCTTTGGCCCGGCCGTCCTCCCGTCTCCCATCGCTGGGACACGGGAAACCAGTTAAGAAAGACATTTCCAAACATCCCACGTCCATTTTACGAAATCTATTAGGCTGACGTCAGCGAGCATTACGTGTGAGCTGACTACGAAGACACTGTGCAGCCTCTGGAGAGCACTTTACACCAAAGCTTGTATGTGTCAAATTCTCAATTGGTGGATATCTCATTTAAGAGGCAAACTCCCACCAACTGCTATCAGCACAGAGGAGTCCACTGTGATATTTAGCAGAGTTTGGACTAATATGGTTTATACTTGAAGCTCGTAGCTGATATTTAACGGCAATAATATCTTTAGATTTGACAGTTTATCAGTGTAGTCGAGTGTTCCTGTACAAGATGTAGGAAGCAGCCATAGATTATGTTTTTCTACAGCAGAAAACAAATAATTTGGTCGATCAAAAGTGGGCATTTTAGGATTCAGCTTGTCGGACGCTGCGTGTTCAACAATTCAAAGCTGTATTTTGTTACATTTTAGTGCCAAAATATGTTTTATTACTTGTTATTTATCATGTTTAATGGTATCATTGCAACCAGTGGATATGATCTCTGGAGAAAAGTAAATCTGTACACATTTCTTTGGCATACGGTTCAACTGTTTGACAGTGCTGTGAGCTGGAAAGTCCAAAATGGAGGAAGTTATTGTAGGTTATTAGCTGTTATGAGAGTCCAGTCTCATAAATGTTTGATACCATTCCTCCATCGTGGAGCAGTTTACACACCCAACCTGACGTAGGAGGTCAAATTTGCTCTCATTTTACTGCAGCAGGCTCTGACCCGTTCATTCCTGGTTCTGGTTCTCCCGTGCCTCCCTTCCCTCCAGCGGGTCCAGTAATACGGCCTTGGTCTCCAGCAGCGTGGTCTCAAGTCTTTTAGGGACAAGTCCAATTCAAGTCTCAAGTCATTGAGGGGCAATTCAAAGTTAAGTTGCAAATCTTTGAGGTGGGGTCCAAGACAAGTCTCAAGTCTTAGAAGAGCAAGTCCAATTCGGCAGTCTTTGAGGGACAACTCCAGGTCAAGTCGCAAGTCTTTGAGGGACAAGTGCAAGTCATGTCTCAAGTCTTTGGTCACAATTCTTTGAGGGGCAAGTCTCAAGTCTTTGGCCTGGAGGCCTAATCTCAAGTCTCAAGTCTCTCAAGTTGTTGATAAGCAAATCCAAGGAAGCAAGTCCAAGTCAAGATTTTAAGCTGGAGTCCAAGTCAAGTCTCAAGTCTTTGAGTGTTAAGCCCAATCAAGTTGCAAGTCTTTGAGGGAAAAAGTCGAAGTCAAGTCTCAGGTCTTTGAGAGACAAGTCGAAGTCAAGTCTAAAGTCTTTGAGGAGCAAGTCCAAGCCAAGTCATAAGTTTGTGAGCTGGAGTTTAAGTCAGGTTTCAAGTCTTTAGGGACAAGTCCAAGTCAAGGCGTAAGTCTTTGAGGACAAAGTCAAAGTGAAGTCTCAAGTCTTTCAGGAGCAAGTCCAAGTCAAGCCATAACTCTCTGAGCTGAAGAGTGAAGTTGCAACTCCTTAAGCTTGAGTTCAAGTCAAGTCGCAAGTCATTGAGGGACATGTTCAAGTCTAGTCTAGGTCTTTGAGGAGCAAGTCCAAGTCAATTCTCAAGTCTCTGATTGTGGGACATAAGTGCAACTTGGGTTGAAGTCCCAAGTCCCAGTCCCTGTCTCTTTCAGCAGCTTATTTCTAACCCTCTAGCAGGTCTCAGCAGGTCTCAGCTGAAGCAGTAATGGTGGTAGTAGTATTATTAGTAGGGGTACATGTAGAAGTACTGCTAGTACCTGCAGTAGTAGTATCATACTGTACTGCAGTACGATACTACTGTACTAGTACTGTACTGTACATGTTGGGGAGTCTCTGCTGTGAGCTGAAGAGTCTCGGTGTGTGAACGCAGCCTGTCTGGGCCTGTCAGACCTCCGATGGGAGGAGAGTTTCTCCTTAATGGCCGATCATGAGAAACGTGAGTGGAGGCAGCAGCAGCGTTTACTGCACCTCCTGCTACAACATGTGGGTGTTATGACAGAGACGGAGAGCGAGGACATGGAAACACCCTCCGGACCGTGATACAAAGACACGAGGAACATCTTTTATTAGGACCAATAGAGCGCTGAGAGCGAAGGAACTGAAGCTTTAGCAGGAACTGAATGTAAACTGGTGACTTTATTTTGAAATGATTGTTAATATTTAAAGAGTGTCGATAATGTGACATCAAACATCTAATCTATGTAAAGCTCATGGGTGTAAGCTTTGACATTTAAGAAATGATCTCATTACAGATGTTTTTATTACATTGGGTGACACCTTTTAATATAGATTAAATAGATTATAGAGGCTAGAGTTTCTGCTTTACATGTTGGGGATAGAATAGTGTCGGTGTGGTGAGTTAACTTTTTATATGCAAACATGTTTGGTTTTAAACTTAACAAACACACATAATTGGTCTACTGGATTTTTCTACAATGGTGCATAATTACCTTAATGGTCGTGGACTCAAATGTTAGAGACAAAAAGTCTAATAAGACCAGAACTAACCATTTTTCACAGATTTATTTAGTTATTATTATTTAGTGTTTTTTTGTTTGTTTGATATTACCATTTTTATGCTGCACAAATTATGAAAGTTAGTGGTACATGATGATTTCCCCCCTAAAAACATAAAAAAAACCCCACATATAATCTTTGTTTCAAAAAATATTAACAGGAAAGCACTTATTTACAAATCAAAATGTTAGATTTTATCGGTAAATATTCATGTTGTTTTGTGAATAATGTTACTCTTGTTGTGTGTGTGTGCAGCCGGTGAGTGGCATTGATGACTGCTTCATTGATCAGCGATCACCATCGGTAAGTATTTAATGCACACACACATACATTTGTTGAAACAAATTACATTGGTTGATGAAGAGCCTCTTTATTAAACCATATACATACTGTATATATATATATATCTTTATATAATATATATTTATAATATATATATATATATATATATATATATATATATATATATATATATATATATATATATATATATATATGTATCAGTGTGACTTGTGTGCCACAGTTGGATCCTGGACACCAAGTAAACCTCTCACACAGTTCCTCAAACTCAAATCAAAACTCACTTTGTAGAATCTCAGTCTGAAATAGAATCTAAGTGAGATTCAGCAAATCAGAGTTCAAAGATCAAAGATAGTGATAGACACCCTTCGGCGTGGTGCATGCTGGGTGATGACTGGTGTCTGTTTGAAGAGTGAGAGAACAGA
The DNA here is from genome assembly GCF_027596085.1 of Anoplopoma fimbria. Taxonomy (NCBI): domain Eukaryota; kingdom Metazoa; phylum Chordata; class Actinopteri; order Perciformes; family Anoplopomatidae; genus Anoplopoma; species Anoplopoma fimbria. Next base: position 24,252 of record NW_026554233.1, on the reverse strand, counting down.
CAGAGCAAACATATGAGAGAGCTAACAGCCAAAGCTAACAGACAGATCAAAGAATAGAAACGCTGTGAGTCACCTGTATGAAATACTAGTTTACTGCTGCTCACAGCTTTAACAGTTTAGTGTAGAAGCACAAATATGTAGAACATAGTATTATTATTAGCTGCTTTTAATCAATACAACTCAGGGGTGCTTAAAAGTTACTGCCGTGTTTCCTTTTTCTGCTACTTTATAATTAGTTTAGAGGGAAATAATGTATGTTTTATGGATAGTTTCTTAGGTATTTTTCATAAAAGTACATACAATAATTAAAATGAACTCCAGCTCCACCTGCTATAACAGTAAAAACGATGCTGAGTATCAGTCCAGCAGTATATAAAAAATAATTCAACTTTGACAGGTAACCTGCTGAATAATGAGTACTTTTACTTTGCTTATAGTACTTCTGAACTTTTGTTGGATTTTCAATGCTTCTCTGGTAATGAAGTATATCAATCTTAGTTTTAACAGTAATAACAGTAAAATAAATGTCTTAGTAGTACAAGATAAACTTTTAAAAAAGGTCAGAGGGTTTTAAAACAATTTAGATTCAGAGATAACTGATGTATTTAATTTTCTTGGGGTTAGACAAAATAACAGGAACACCTGTAAAAGTGTATGTAAAATAAATACTAGCTTGTTAACGCTGTCAGAAAATTGTATTTGAGGCTCCAGACAGCATTTCATTTAAAAAAAAGTTCCAACATAACTTTTTGATGATGGCTGATTTGTTTGCAGAATAAATACATTTATTTTATTTATTTATTTTTATGTAAAACTGGTCTTCCTTTAATGCAGAAAAATAAAGATTATTATTGTTTTTATTGAACCAACAAGGTGATGCTGATTATTATTTTTCTTCTTCTTCAACTTTTATTTATTATTATTATTCATATTATGATGAGTATCATTACTAGTATCATTGACATTATAAGTATAATGTATCATTATAAATAATGATACATTATATATTTATAATAATGTATCATTATTATAAATATATATCGTAAATTAAGTGTTGTTCTAATAATAATAATAATAATTTGTATCATTATTATTATTATTATTCGGATTAAATTAAGTATAATTACTAATAGCATCATAATAACTACTTATTTTTATTATTTGTATAATTATTGTTAAAGTTGTATTAACATCATAACTATTCTAGTTATCGTTATTGTTGTTCTTATAATAATAATAATTATTATTATTCAGATTATAATAACTGTCATTACAAGCATAATTAGTATAATAAATATATAGTTATAATGATGCTCATTACCACAATAGTAACGTTATGGTTGTTCTTTTATAATAACTATCATTACAAGTGTCATTAGTGTAATTAGTATAATAAATATATAGTTATAATGATGCTCATTACCATAATAACTATCATTACAAGTAACGTTATTAGTTAATAAATATTTTATAATAACTATCATTACAAGTGTATAATTATCATGTAATTAGTATAATAAATATATAGTTTTAATGATGCTCATTACCATAATAGTAACGTTATGGTTGTTCTTTTATAATAACTATCATTACAAGTGTCATTAGTAGTTATAATGATGCTCAATTAATAGTAACGTTATGGTTATTCTTTTATAATAACTATCATTACAAGTGTAATTAATAATAAATATATAGTTATAATGATGCTCATTAATAGTAACGTTATGGTTGTTCTTTTATAATAACTATCATTACAAGTGTCATTAGTATAATAAATATATAGTTATAATGATGCTCATTAATAATAGTAACGTTATGGTTATTCTTTTATAATAACTATCATTACAAGTGTCATTATTATGTAATTAGTATAATAAATATATAGTTATAATGATGCTCATTACCATAGTAACGTTATGGTTATTCTTTTATAATAACTATCATTACAAGTGTCATTATTAGTATAATAAATATATAGTTATAATGATGCTCATTACCATAATAGTAACGTTATGGTTGTTCTTTTGTAATAACTATCATTACAAGTGTCATTAGTATAATAAATATATAGTTATAATGATGCTCAATAATAGTAACGTTATGGTTATTCTTTTGTAATAACTATCATTACAAGTGTCATTAGTATGATAAACATATAGTCCTAATGCTGCTCTTTATGTGCTGTGTGTTGTAATAACTATCATTACAAGGCTCATATAGTTCTAATGGTCTACTGTCTACTGTCTATAGACTGTCTACCTGTCTACCTGTCTACCTGTCTACCTGCCGGACGGACGCCTCTCTGTCTCGTCTCTGTTTGCCTCCTCGGTCTCTGTCCTGCGGCCTTGCAGCAGCACCGTGGAGCTTATCATCTTTCTGTTTACCTCCATTAACCCCCATTAGTGCAGAGGAGCACCAGGGACAGCAGATCAGCTGGTTAACACGATAACACAGATCTGTTTCAACCATCTGCTCTCTAAAATCTGATTTAATCCAGAGGAACAATGTGATTAATCATGCATGGAAGCAGGAAATAACTTTTTTTTCCTAACTTATATCTTAAAATATTGCATCATGGGAGCATTTATAAAACTTTTCCATTCAAAGAAAAAAAGAAGCATTAATCACATTAACTGAACTCATGTCAGTCACCAGAGCTGCTCCTCTGTTTCCCACCAGTGGATCCGGATAGCTGAGCTCCGGAGGGTCTCCCACTGTGTTCTCATGTCCCACATTAGGAGGCTGTAATTATACAATAATGGACTTTTTTTTTTTGTTGTTGAGAGGGAAACGAGGTGTTCTTGAGATAGGAGGAACAATTACAGGCAGAGGAAAAACAGCAATTGATGCTTTTTCTTTTTTTTTTTTTTTTTTTACCTCCATGATTTTCACACAACTACCACGATCACCTTTGTTCTGTGGAATCATTCCAGCAAATAAGTTGGCAATTTAGTTTTTTTTTTGTCCCATAAATGTGAAAACAAAAGTTAGAGAAGAGTTTAAATCTGAAATTGTAATGATACATTATTATAAATATATATCGTAAGTGTTGTTCTAATAATAATAATAATAATTTGTATCATTATTATTATTATTATTATTATTCGGATTAAATTAAGTATAATTACTAGCATCATTATACTTATTTTTATTATTTGTATAATTATTGTTAAAGTTGTATTAACATCATAACTATTCTAGTTATCGTTATTGTTGTTCTTATAATAATAATAATTATTATTATTCAGATTGATGCTTTTTCTTTTTTTTTTTTTCACACAACTACCACGTCCCATAAATGTTGAAAACAAAAGTTAGAGAAGAGTTTAAATCTGAAATTCGCACCACGTGTAATTGTTTTAGTCCTCATTTGTGAGCCAAGAATTCTTACTTCCTAAACATAAACATATATATATATATTTTTTACCAACTTAGGGTTTCAACTTTAGTTTCTCTTCATTATTTATTTGAATAATCAATAATGAGTGAATTTAGTCGACAAAATGTTTGAAAATAGAGAACAAATACTCCAAGAAGCCAAAGTGATGTCAACTATTCAAATGGCTGCTTTTGTCCGAACAACCAATAAAATAATAAAACAGAAAAAGGCAGCAAATCCTCACATGTGAGAAGCTGGAATAAAGTTGTTTGCTTTGATAATCGACTCAAACTGTTCTTCTGAATGACTCAAAGATTAATCGAGTAATTCGAGCATTAAACCAGAGACAAACACTGAATCTGAGTTTGGATCATTTAGCTCCATACAAATCAATAACTTGCCCATCCATTGAAATCCTTTATTACCAAAACTATTGAATCCATAAATCTCCATAAAAAAACAGGACTTTATACTTTCTTTCTGTAATTTGACACGTTGATTCTGTGAAAATGATCAAATGTGTTAAAAATGTGAGTTCTCCTTTTGGTTTATGTCGCAAATAAATGAAGAATCTGTTCTGCAGTCGTTGTTCTTGCAGGATTATTAGTCTGCTACCTGTGAGAATATAGCATCGAGCTGAAATAACACTGGAATAAAAGCCCCAAACCCACCCACCCTTAAAATCCTCCCGTCCACTTTGCACATTGGGATAAATGGTGAAACTTGTAGCAGTAATACCCCTCTCCTTTCACACAGCCGGCTCCCTGCTGCACCACCTCCAGCCCGGGCTGCCCCCGAAGCCTCTCTGCTGGGGCTCTTTCTCCACGAACAAAAAACAAAAAAGCCTCCTGAACGGGAACAAAAAGTACAAAAGTGACCACGTTTTCTCCTCCCAGTCCTCCCAGTGCCCCCCACCAGTCCTCCCAGTCCCCCTTCTCCTGCAGAATAACCCCTTAAAATGGGAATATTAGGACGTCAATCTCTGGGCCCTGTGTGCCTTTGTCTTTGCTGAGTGCCCGGCTCTGCCTACCACACACCTTTTGTCCCACAAATCCAATAAGGCCCATTATTCCTCTCTCCCTGGCCCGGCTGCAGCTCGCTCATCGGGGGTGTTTTAGGTGCCTAATCGCGTCCTTTTTAAAGGACCTCAAATGGAGAATAACTTCCTCCTTTCAGGTCTCCTGGCACCGGGACAAAGGGTTCCTGTGGCCCGGCCTCCTCCTCCAGCAGCTCGGCCTCCTCCAAATGTTGCCTCCGTGCATGTGACCCCACATGGGAGCCATAATTATTGGATTATTATTCTTACTTTAGTAAGAGAGGGAAACGTGAAAACCCAAAATATATATATATATATATAGGACACAATCATTTTTCCTTTTTCCTCATTTCTCTGATTTATTTGAATAGATGTGAAATAGACTAAAACAATTCTCCAAAAAAACACTTTAAAGGCAATCTCTCCATAGTCTAAAAAAAAAAAAGTTACCATGTTAAAAACAAAACATTTTCTTTCTTATAAAAATGCAGGTTTGTGCGTAATCCCCCCAGTCAGTGCCAAACTGGAGCACCAATTATTGCTGCAAATGTCACCCAAACTGTGACTGTGTGTCACATTACAGCCATTATATAAACTGTTCTCTGAGGAGAAGTTAACACACTTTGTGGGCTGACTGAAAAATGTAAGAGCTCCATTAATAATAATAATAATATTAATAATAATAACAATAAAAAAAGAGCCACTAGTTGTGTTCGAGGCTACCATGCCCGGATCCCCTGGCATGGTGTGACCCCCGTCCCTTGGTGGGTGGGGGCCTGCGTGGCGTTCATGTTCATAAAGGTGTTGGAGGAGCTGGAGGCCGGGAGGGTGGGGATGCTGGTGTAGGTGCAGCTGTAGTTGGTGTTGTAAGCAGGGCTGCTGTAGGTGTAGGCAGGGTATCCGTTATACCCATACGGGTTGGACCCATATGGAGAAGCAGTGGTGGTGCCATAGCTCTGACCTCCACCCAGACAAGGCTTCCCATCACGCACCAGCACCGGCACCGCCACCCGTCTGGGTGGAGGAGGAGGGTGGGGGTGAGGGTGGTGTTGACCTCCACCTCCAGCCGCCTCCAGACTCTTGTCCTGCCGCTGCCTCTTGCACTTGTAGCGGCGGTTCTGGAACCAGATCTTCACCTGGTTGGAGGTGAGCTTCAGGGTGGAGGCCAGGTGTTCCCTCTCCGGAGCCGACAGGTAACGCTGCTGCTTGAAGCGACGCTCCAGCTCGAACACCTGGGCCTGCGAGAAGAGCACCCGGGGCCTCCGCCGGCTCCGAGGCTTCTGCACCGGCCGCTCAGAGGCTCCCCTGCCGGCCTCCGAGGCCTCATCCCGGGACACCAAGGCGCAGCTCTCTGGGGGGGTCGAGGAGTGGGGGGAAGTCACATATAAGAAGAATAAATCCCTCAAATGTTGAATATTATCTATATACACTTCAATAAATATATAATGTATCATTATTTATAATATATATATATATATTATTATTATTATTATAAGAAGTCACATATAAGAAGAATAAATCCCTCAAATGTTGAATATTATCTCCCATATATATTCTTCAATAAATATATAATGTATCATTATTTATAATATATATATATAATTATTATTATTATTATTATTATTATTATTATTATTAATTATTATCCCCCAAGTCACATATAAGAAGAATAAATCACTCAAATGTTGAATATTATCTATATACACTTCAATAAATATATAATGTATCATTATTTATAATATATATATATAATAATTATTATTATTATTATTATTATTATTATTATTATTATTATTATAAGAAGTCACATATAAGAAGAATAAATCCCTCAAATGTTGAATATTATCTATATACACTTCAATAAATATATAATGTATCATTATTTATAATATATATATATATTATTATTATTATTATTATTATTATAGAAGTCACATATAAGAAGAATAAATCCCTCAAATGTTGAATATTATCTCCCAGAATATTCACCACTTCAATAAATATATAATGTATCATTATTTATATAATATTATTATTATTATTATTATTATAAGAAGTCACATATAAGAAGAATAAATCCCTCAAATGTTGAATATTATCTCCCAGAATATTATGATTATTCACCACTTCATTATTCAATATATATATATGTATCATTATTATAAGAATCACATATAAGAAGAATAAATCCCTCAAATGTTGAATATTATTCCCAGAATAACATAAATATATAATTTATCATTATTATAATATATATATATAATTATTATTATTATATTATAATCACATATAATAAGAATAAATCCCTCAAATGTTGAATATTATCTCCCAGAATATTATTCAAATAAATATATAATGTATCATTATTTATAATATATATATATAATTATTATTATTATAAGAAGTCACATATAAGAAGAATAAATCCCTCAAATGTTGAATATTATCTCCCAGAATATTATGATTATTCACCACTTCATTACACTTATAATATAATATATTATGTATCATTATTTATAATATATATATATAATTATTATTATTATTATTATAAGAAGTCACATATAAGAAGAATAAATCCCTCAAATGTTGAATATTATCTCCCAGAATATTATGATAATTCACCACTTCATTACACTTAATAAATATATAATGTATTATTATTTATAATATTATTATATATAATTATTATTATTATTATTATTATTATTATAAGAAGTCACATATAAGAAGAATAAATCCCTCAAATGTTGAATATTATCTCCCAGAATATTATGATTATTCACCACTTCAATTCAAAATATATAATGTATCATTATTTATAATATATATATATATTATTATTATTATTATTATAATTATTATTATTATAAGAAGTCACATATAAGAAGAATAAATCCCTCAAATGTTGAATATTATCTCCCAGAATATTATAATATATAATGTATCATTATTTATAATATATATATATATATATATTATTATTATTATAATAAGAACAAATAACTAGAATAGTTATGATGTTAATACAACTTTAACAATAATTATACAAATAATAAAAATAAGTATAATGATATACTTAATTAATTTAATCCGAATAATAATAATAATGATACAAATTATTATTATTATTAGAACAACACTTACGATATATATTTATAATAATGATACATTATTATAAATATATAATGTATCATTATTTATAATATATATATATAATTATTATTATTATAAGAACAACAATATAAGATAACTAGAATAGTTATGATGTTAATACAACTTTAACAATAATTATAATGTATCAAATAATAAAAATAAGTATAGATGATGATAGTCATTATACTTAATTTACTTAATTTAATAATAATAATAATAATGATACAAATTATATTATTATTATTAGAACAACACTTACGATATATATTTATAATAATGATACATTATTATAAATATATAATGTATCATTATTTTTAAATGATGCATTATACTTATAATGTCAATGATACTAGTAATGATACTCATCATAATATGAATAATAACAATAAATAAAAGTTGAACAAGAAGAAAAATAATAATAAAATACCAACAAAAAAAAACACCCACTGCAGAGACAAAACATTTTTCTTTGTGTGATTTAAAAAAAAAAAAAGTCCTATAAATAAAATACAAAATCTTTTAGCCACAATAATCATGACAAAAAGCTCTGATATTATTATGAAAACGACATCATAAATATATAAAACACCAGAACACATAGAACAATATTATAAAATACAAACTTCAGGTAGTTTATGTGTGTTATGAGTCATGATAGAAGGCCGTGTCTGGCCGTGTTTATCGGCTATACTTCGCGGTGTCATTTCTTTTACAAACCTCTTTAAACTAATTGCTGGTTTATGGTCCACACATCATAACAAGAGTCCGTGTTTGACATGTCCAGACTTTACTGGATCCGTCTTTATAGCTCTTTATTATGGGATGATATATATATATAGAGAGAGAAAATATATTATATATATTTATTAAATAGGATTTGTTTTTGTTTTTGGAGTTGCAATTTTTCCAAAACTTATATTTATAGATAAAGCTGGGTTTAATATTTGAGGTCATTTTAAGTGATTTTACTGAATAATAAGAGCTGCATGGATTATTATTATTATTATTTAATTTTAGAAATTATACTAAACATATTTAACTTTTTTCCTCCCTTGTTGGCTCACATTGTGTCTGACGCTACTACTATATTAATATTTACAACAAATTATTTTATTTTAAAGATTAATTAAACAAAGCAGCGTAACAGAGGAAACTATACTGGAATAATAAGAGCTGCATGGATTATTATTTTTTTTTAGAAATGATACTAAACATATTTAACTTTTTTTCCCCTTGTTGGCTCACATTGTGTCTGACGCTACTACTATATTAATATTTATTACAAATTATTTTATTTTAAAGATTAATTAAACAAAGCAGCCTAACAGAGGAAACTATACTGGAATAATAAGAGCTGCATGGATTATTATTATTATTATTTTTTTAGAAATGATACTAAACATATTTAACTTTTTTTCCTCTTGTTGGCTCACATTGTGTCTGACGCTACTACTATATTAATATTTATTACAAATTATTTTATTTTAAAGATTAATTAAACAAAGCAGCCTAACAGAGGAAACTATACTGGAATAATAAGAGCTGCATGGATTATTATTATGATTATTTAATTTTAGAAATTATACTAAACATATTTTAACATTGTGTCTGACGCTACTGATATATTAATATTTACTACAAATTATTTTATTTTAAAGATTAATTAAACAAAGCAGCGTAACAGAGGAAACTTTACTGGAATAATAAGAGCTGCATGGATTATTATTATTATTATTTAATTTTAAAATGATACTAAACATATTTAACTTTTTTCCTCCCTTGTTGGCTCACATTGTGTCTGACGCTGCTACTATATTAATATTTATTTCAAATTATTTTATTTTAAAGATTAATTAAACAAAGCAGCCTAACAGAGGATACTATACTGGAATAATAAGAGCTGCATGGATTATTATTTCTTTTAGAAATGATACTAAACATATTTAACTTTTTTAGAAATGATACTAAACATATTTAACTTTTTTCCCCCCTTGTTGGCTCACATTGTGTCTGACGCTGCTACTATATTAATATTTACAACAAATTATTTTATTTTAAAGATTAATTAAACAAAGCAGCCTAACAGAGGAAACTTTTCTGCCACCTTGCCGTGAGAGCAGTCCGGGTTCAGGGTCCAGATGAAGCATGCAGATTATTTACAGCCACTGAAAATATCCAAATTAACTGCTTCTATTTATATATTATTCATTTATGTGAAATGATGGTTGTAATTCTTCCTTTGTGGCCTTTTCAACTCACTGCTCTCCTGGTCCAGCTCTGCGGCCTCCAGCTTGGCTCCCTGCAGGCCCCGGTGGACGTACAGGTCCGGGGACATGCTGGTCTCTCCTCGGTCCTCCTCTCGACCTGCCAGTGCGTTGAGGTAGGCCAGGTTGTCCTCTCCATCCGAGAAGGGAGGACTGTCCCGGGCGAGCATGCAGGACGGCGGGGTTTGGAAACGCCGCCTCTGAGGAAGAGGAGGAGGAGGAGGAGGAGGAGGAGGAGAACCGGTGAGCTGGTGCCTGAGGGCTCGGTGCTGGAGCTCCAAGGACCCGGCCTCCTGCTGCTGCTGCTGCTCCAGCTGCTCCAGCTTGAGGATATCCTTGACAGAAAACGGGGTGGAGGTGGAGGTGGAGGTGAGTGGACTCTGCAGCATCATGTCATCCAGCTCACCGAGGAAATGAAGCCCTCCGAGTAACATGCACGCCTCTTCTCCTGGCTTCCACTCTTCTTTCCTAACAAATGTTTCAGCTTAGGAGCCTCTTCTTTAAGCCTCTGGAATCCCTCATCGCCGTGAAACATTGGGTATTAGTCCATGTGCATGCAGGTTCCCCTCTCTGACAGATATAATGTCGGGCTTTGTGAGCAGAGTTTGGACCGGAGCCTCCTCTGGTGTCAGGGGGAGGGGTGTGTGAAATGGAAAGTGCGTGCAGGGAGGCATTTGGAAGTTCCAGAGAAGGAGGGAAGGTGGGGCGTATGTGACGTATGTTCACGTCCTGTGGACTGTGAACATGGTGGACATCCAGAACATAACCCTCCACTCACTCTCCTGCCCTGAATCCACCCAGCAGCCTATATTTACGCACACGTTTTGCCACAAGAAGCAAGTTACAAGCCTCAGTCACTGCAAACATGTGACCTATATCTTTACCCTTTTCTTTTATAAAGTGTTTAAACTTGTAACTTGTTTTCTTCAGGTCAGAACACCAGTATCTGTGTTGGTTCGTGCGTAAATCTGTGCGTCCTTTTTGGAGAGGAGCACCAATGCTGGGAGAACGGTGGCACTCCAAGGTCAACAGGTCAAGGGGGGGGTAGCCAGGAACCTTTTGGCTACTGTGGTTTAACTTCATCCAAATAGTTGGACTCCAAAAAGTGGTGCTGGCCATTATTACGCAGAGCACATACTTGGCGTTTTATGAGATGGAGAGGTTTGAGTAACTTTTTTTTATGTCTTAAACTGGTCGAAATTGATTAATTTGTGTGTTTTACTATTACCTTACATCAGCATAGCAACCAAAGCCCTGATCTAAAAAAAAAAAAAATGCACTTTTGCTCTGAGTGATCTCCTCTGAAGATGCCACCGTGAAGCTGAGGTTTGTTTAAATTCTTCCCAAAAGTTTTATGTTTGCTCTTAGGTTTAGAGGAGATTCCAAAGTTTCCAAAGAACTCTGTGCAACAGAGATATACAACAGCAGTTTCCCCCATTTTATGTACTAGTGGAGTCACTGGATGCCTTCCTGAGGTTTGGATACTTCACTCTTCCCTCCACCAGCAAAACTCAGATAAGGATTCATTTGTAACTTTTAAATGTAAGGTGGAGATTTAAGGGTTCAGGAGGTTAAACGGTGTTGTTCTCACCCTTTACTGCTAAACAGGTAGCTTCTCTAACCTCCTCATGATGTTTGATTCCACCCTCCTGTAGGCCGCCGGCTGCTCTCTGTGTGTCTCCGTCCTCTTTATCTCGGGTGTTGTATTAATAACCTCCCTGCACCGATAACAAGCGCCCCCGGGGCAATTAAGATTCCTCCAGGAAAAACTGACTGACGTTTCTAGCCAGAAGTAATCTGCTCCTATCAGCTCCCCTTTCCGTTTTGCAGCAGGACCCCCCACCTCCTCCTCCACCCTGTCACCCCGCTGCCTCCTGTGTTTTTTGTTTTTTTCTTAAAACCAACAGAAAAGTTCTCAAAAAAGTCTGATTTTAGAAAATTTGTTAGAAAAATACAAATATTTTACATTTTCACGTGATTCATTTTTCATTTCCTGCGATTTATTGAAAAAAAATCATGTCTAGTTGAATAATATTGTTTAATGAGCCACTTTAATGTCACATTAATACTGATATATACATAATAGTATTCATAATTTAACAGTTATTATGATAAAGGTGCTACATGAACTCTTATTGTTTGACCATTTCAGTCAAGCATTAGTTAATGGGACCAATACAACTTTCTATTTATTATAAATAGAATTTAAAAAACACAAATTGTCACATTTTATTTTTATTGAAATGCAGGATCGTGTTTAAGAAAATTCTGGATGTTTGATTTTAAGGCATCGGTTTGCACAGAATACTTTAAAGCGCTCAAGAAAATGTCTAAAGGAAGAATAATTATGGATGCATTGGGAGGATAATCTGTTTCCTTTGTAGTTTGAATTTTTGTGTATGGCTTAACATGTGCATGTTTCTCACATTACTGTTATTATTTTTAAGTAACTGTTATTGACAGACCATCTATTTTTCTTTATGTTCTGAGATATATATAATAGAGTTGTGTTTTTCTACCACGAACGGAACAAATGATGTTGTTTCAAAGCATTCTCCACACTTCTTCTTCACACACTGATTCTGAGTCTGCTAAAAATCGATTCATAAATTCAGATTTCAAGTTTCTGTGTCTGTAATAACAGAATTTAAACTCCTCTTTACACAATTAAACACCCCAAACATTCCCAGAAATATGACATGTGACGACCATGGTGTCCTCAGTGATGCCTCTCTGTGTTCAAGAATTTCAATATATGAAATATAATATTTAATTCTAAAATCAAAGTCACAGGTTAATACGAAACATTTCTTCCTGCTTTAAAGGCTGCAGAGCTTGATCATTAAAAGATTCTCTCAGACTGATGTTGATGAAGTAGGTTTTCAGTAGAATAAGCACCTAAACTGACATTTTCTGGGGTTAAAAGGTCATTGCAGCCTTCAATACTTTTATTCTGAAATTGCTGATTCCTGTCATCTTCAGTGTCTTTATATCGGACACTTTTTTTCATCTAACAATTCATGCCGAAAACAGAGGAAATTGTTTTGTTGTCCATAACTGGATTCTCCGTCCTTTAGCTCTGCAGCGACATCACGTAACATTAGTTTGGTTCTCTTAAGTTCTGTTTACAACATTCTGCACAACGGAGAAACCTACTTTAAAGCCTTCTGTCAGGCTTTAGAAACTGTTTTCCTTGTCAAAAAGAGCAAAAACCATGGCTGCCTTATAGGCTTAGGGCCCCTCAAACACCTCGGGCCCCCAAACAGAGTGGAAATATGAACTCCATTAGTCATTTCTTTGCCTTTTTTAATTATCATATTGTACTAAAGCTCAATCTAGGCCCTAAATGCTCCAATTTTACAAACTGGGGGGTCATTTTAGGGAATAACTTTGTCAAATAAAGTCAAAGTTTTCTCCTAACTGTCAAAAAATATGTGAACAAATCACAAATATGGGGTTTCAAGGACACTATACCACATTTTGAGGGTTTTACAAATATTTTATGGAAGACAAAAATCACTAAATATGTGTCTTTTTTTAAATAAAATGTGGCACGAGTGCAGACCAGGCAGTCTTTAGGGTTTAACAGTTTTCTCTGTGATATCAGAAGTGACTGTAGATTTTCATGCTGTATAGATGTGTCTCTGATCTGGGTCCTGCTCGGGGCCTCTCTGCTGGGTTTCCCCTCCACAGGTAGTTAACGTCCTGATGTGCAGCTCTAAATTCACTCAGATATATGTAAGCTTGTGCCTGTAGACTTCTACATCATCATCATCAGCACTTCCTAGTAAAACGGGGCCAAACAAAGGCCGGGTGGTGTTTAGACTGGAACACGGCCGCCTCCATTTACTTTAAATAAGCATTAAATCCAATGACGCCAGGCTGAGCGCTGTGTTTTCTGTGTGTCAGACGGGGCCAACACTCTTCACCAGCTATTGGAAATAAAATAAAACTGTTTTAGTTTAAGTTAATTGACGGGGACATTTGGTTATTCTGGGACCAGGTTTACAAACTGCAGTTCAGGGATCTCCAAGAGATAGTTGTAACTGTAAACCCGCCAAAATATAGGAAATAAATGCAGCATGTTCCTCTTAATCAGATAAAGGATACCATTTTAAAGTAATGTCACTGTTCATTGATCATTCACTACAACATGATGTCTTATTAAAGAGTCCACAGTGTGATCAGCAGCTCCTATATGGGAGTTCCAGAGGGACTTAATCATGTGGGTGCCATCTACTTTTAATACCTCCCTAAAAAAGGCTGAAACCCTGAAACCTCACCTCACCTGGGACCAGTTCTAACAACAAATCCTCCAAATTCTATAACAAAAAACATTGCTTGTACCTGCCGTTTAGAACAACATGAATTGCAAAGAGCAGCAACACAAGTGATTTCTGATCTGATGCTTCTATCGACAGGTCGACATCATTTGTCTGTGACGTCCAAAACCACAGCTGACAATCTGTTTTATGACGAATAATGTTTTGGTTGAGGTTTAAGCACAAAAATGACTTGTTAGGGTTTTAGGGAACCGTGGTGATTATTGTTTTAATTACCACTTTCTTAAGTTCGTGGTCATGTTTTTAAAAAATCAGAAAAACAAACATGTCGCTGCTGTTATAAAGAAAAACGTGTTTTTGTTGACTCATCCACCACGACTTCCTCCTTCTGCAAACGTTACTCCCAAAACGACATACTGTATATGACCGTTGGAGAGTCCCGGTGACAGGAACGTGTTGTGAAGCGGTTACTTTGTTGGTCGGGTTTGGTAAAAGGAAGTGGACAATTCAAGAACGTTTGTTACGTAACTTAACTTGCGTTCGTAAGTTTAAAAAAGTCAACAAGGGACAGGAACAGAGGTCTCCTGGGTGACTGTCCTGTGTTTGTTTCACTGGCTGATTATGGGACAATGGGTCCATTGCAAAAGGTCCCAAGAGCTCTCCTTTACACATACTTTTATGTTGTTGAGCCTCTCTATGTAGTTGCTTTGTGTCACTTTGTAGTCAATTTGCGTCACTTTGTAGTCAATTTGTAGTCAATTTGTAGTCAATTTGTAGTCAATTTGCTCTCTTTTGTAGTTTGTATGTCTGTTGAGCCTCATCTATTTGTAGTTGCTTTGTGTCACTTTGTAGTCAATTTGCGTCACTTTGTAGTCAATTTGTAGTCAATTTGTAGTCAATTTGTAGTCAATTTGTAGTCAATTTGTAGTTTTGCTTGTTGCTTGTGTCTCTTTGTAGTCAATTTGCGTCTCTTTGTAGTATTGTTGTGTCTGTTTGAAGTTGTTTTGCATCTATTTGTGGTTGCTTGTGTCTCTTTGTAGTTTCATAGTTGATGCAATACTCTTTGAGGTCTCTGCCTCTTTACAGCCGTTTTGGTCTCTTTGTAGTATTTTGCTTCTCTTTGTAGTTGTATTCCTGTGTGGTCATGTTGAATCTCTACCTGATTGTTTCGTATGTCTTTTAATGACATTTTAAAAGTGATGCCACTTTAGGCCTTTGGTCCTTTGGTCCTTTGGTCGGTGGGCCCATTCAGTTGACCCGTCCACTCAACCCGACCTCCTGCCCACTTTGTTGCTCTTAATACTACGGCTACTGACTTCCTCATTTGCTCTTGTCATATTTACTACAGCCACTAGAGGTCGCCGAGATTACTTTCGTAACATGCTGCCTGTACAGACCACTTATAGGCCGTTTTCTGGGGAGGATGAACTAATTTGGCCCTTGGCATTTTTTATTTATTTTGTGTTTTTTTTAGCTGCAAAGACACGAGAGCATAAAAAAGCCAAGTTTTCACTTTTTTGATAATTAGAGGAAGATGCACTCGCTGATTTTTATAATTGTGCCACCAAATCCAACATGGCTTTTTTTTTTTTTAGCTTCTTTTAGCTCATTGTTTTGATTTCATAGCATGACATTTATTAAAGTCTCATGGCTGATACCAACATTGTTTCCAGCAGCAGGAGAAAGCTATGAAAGTATAAAAAAAAACAAATGCTAAAATGAGAGTGAATATTCGACATTCTTAGCATTTTGTTGTGGGTGAACCCCAGGGATCATGACTGGGACCTCTGAGGTTTTGTCTTAATTTATGAAGCCATGCAGGAAAGCTTGTAGAGGACTGTATGTTTGTATGCAACCAAACTGCAGAGTGACACTCAGATAAACGTCCATCAGGAGGAAGGAGGTTGTTCAGCTTACAGCCTCGATGGTGCTGACAGAGCTGGAAGGAAGACTGTGACCTTTGTGGAGCTTCTGTTCGGCTCTTTATCTTTCACACAAACAGAGATAAGTCGGTTAAAATGTCAGTGAAAACTTAGCAGAAGTTTGAAGTGTAAAGGTTATAGCTGAGCCTCTTTTTACTGAAAAAACACAACAATAAAATGAATGTCATTAAAAGATAAAACTTATAAATATTAAAATGCAATTCTAACTTTTTGGTTTCATATATATTTTTAGATATTTAGATAATCCTCAAGTTGCACAATAGGCTTTAAAGTCAGAAGTAACCATTTACTGCATTAAGTATTTATACCAAAATGTAGAAATACTCTTTATAAGTAAAAGTATCTAAATATACTTAAAGTACCGAAAGTAAAATTACTCATTTTGCAAAATGGCCCTTTTCAGAATGATATATATTATTGGATTATAATAATTGACAGATAAATGTACTATCACTTTAATGTTGAAGCTGATGAAGGTACTGTAGCTTAATCATATTGTATCTGTTGATATAAACTAAATGTATCAAATAAATGTAAAAACTACAATATTTCCCTCTGAGATGTATAGTAGAAGTATAAAGTTACATCATGAAATTACTCAAATTGTACTTAAATTCAGGACTTATATATTGAGTTACTTTCCAGTAGTGTCGGAGTATTAATGCCAATACAAGTACATCATTGTTATAATATACAGGTGGGGATTAGTATGATAAACAAAATAAATATACAGTAGAATTAAAATGATTATAGACAGCAGTTTATTTATATTTGAGGACATAATACTCCTTTAGAGTGAGATTATGTTTATTATACTTATCGGTATATTCAATTATATTATATTATATTATATTATATTATATTATATTATATTATATAAGTGTGCAATTCTGATGACATTTTGTCTGGAGGCTAACTTTCCTGTTACTTCAGTTGTGTGTGTGTGTGTGTGTGTGTGTGTGTGTGTGTGTGTGTGTGTGTGTGTGTGTGTGTGTGTGTGTGTGTGTGTGTGTGTGTGTGTGTGTGTGTGTGTGTGTGCTATGAATGGAGGTAACAATAGGAAACGCTACACCTCTTGTCTGCTGTCATTTGCGGCCCGGCGGAGGCGCCAGGCGGCTCTGGATGGTTGGATGGAGAGAGAGGAGAGATAATCTGTGTGTGTGTGTGTGTGTGTGTGTGTGTGTGTGTGTGTGTGTGTGTGTGTGTGTGTGTGTGTGTGTGTGTGTGTGTGTGTGTGTGTGTGTGTGTGTGTGTGTGTGTGTGTGTGTGTGTCTGAAGGAGTGTCAGCAAGCAAGAGAAACACAAACTATTAGGATGTCAAACGTTAGAGAGGAAGAAAACACATGTTCATGTTGTGAAACTAAACAGATAATGAGTAACTCCAGCAACAAAACGAGAACAAACACAGTTTATTATATATATGCAGCTATATGATATAAACAGCACACAGGTGGACATTAAATATATAACGATATGTGCCAGAAAACTATAGATTCCTATAAAGTTTCAGAGTAAAATGAATTATTTTAAACAACCCACTGCAGAATCTTCACTTTGGAATATATATTATATAAATGATATATATTACAATAATAATCTCGTAGTAAATGTATGTATTCCAGAAGCATGTGAAAAGCAAACACAAGACAACTTGCAAAATGAAATACGAGATTTTAAAGCGAATATTGTATTATTTCGCGTTTCAATTTAAAAAAAAAAGTGCGTCCCTTTGCAGATTTTTGTTAAATTGAATAGTATATTGCATTGCGGGGTTTTTTTTAATCATTATTTTCATATTACAAACACATTTTTGTTAAATTGAGAAAAAATAATAATTCTGATTTATAATTTGAACGTTTCGACGCAAATAAAACATTTCTGTGATTCTTCTTTTTATTTAGTCTGTCTGGTCGATTTCCACCAGAATCATCACAGAAATACAACTTTAATTGATCTTTAGGTTTGTTTAAATGTTGTCATTTAATTGCTTTTTTCACACAAATATCTATATATCTATATTTATTTTTATATATATATATATTCTGGGTCACTACATAAAAGCTTTCACATAAAACCGAATGACACCAACATGTCCTTCGATGTGTAATATTTCATTTATTAAATAATATATACTAATAACACGACCTGCCAGAGAATCTCTATCTGTTTAGAAAAAAAACCACATTATTAACTATAAAAGACTCATTTAAAATAAAAGTGAAATGAATAAAAAAAAAACATTTCTAAAGTGACTCCTGGTTCTCTGCTGTGTGTTTAGATAACCAGGCCTGCAGACAGTAATAATAGCTCCATTAGGAGAGAGAAGACGCTATCTCAGTGATCCGCAACGATACGTCCGCTCAGCAGGACGCAACACACACACACACACACACACACACACACACACACACACACACACACACACACACACACACACACACACACACACACACACACACAGTAGCAGAGCTCATTAGTAAATGAAAGACACACATAAACTGTTACTAGTGTCCAACTTTTACGCGCAGCCAAAAAGCGCAAAAAAAAAATCCTCCTCCTCTTCCTCCTCCTCCTCCTCCTCCTCCTCCTCCTCTCCTCCTCCTCCTCCTCCTCCTCCTCCTCCTCCTCCCTCCTCCTCCTCCTCCTCCTCCTCCTCCTCCTCCTCCTCCTCCTCCTCCTCCTCCTCCTCCTCCTCCTCCTCCTCCTCCTCTTCCCTCTTCCTCCTCCTCCTCCTCCTCCTCCTCCTCCTCCTCTCCTCTCCTCCTCCTCCTCCTCCTCCTCCTCCTCCTCCCTCTTCCTCCTTCCTCCTCCTCCTCCCTCCTCCTCCTCCTCCTGCTGATGTACTTGGCTCTCCTCCTCCTCGTTAAAGGTTTGGGACAGGCCTCTATATCTCCTCCACACACACACTTCCTCCTCCTCCTCACTCCTCCTCACTCCACCTCCACACTCCTCTTCCTCCACCTCCTCCACACACCTCCTCCTCGTCCTCCTCCTCCTCCTCCTCCTCCTCTTCCTCCTCCTCCTCTGCTGATGTACTTGGCTCTCATTCAGAACTCCTCGTTAAAGGTTTGGGACAGGCCTCACACACACACTCACACACACATCACACACACACACACACACACACACACACACACACACACACACACACACACACACACACACTTCTTCACACACACTTCACACACTTC
>NW_026554232.1:0-1249 GCF_027596085.1 Anoplopoma fimbria | reverse complement strand
GATAAATAGCAGCTTTTGCACTGTTAACTTTAGTTTTTTCCTGAAAATGACCTGAAATTGCAAATACTGCTGTTTAGAGCCAGTTTCTTGATGGAAACCATGTAAACTATGTATTCTTTCACATTATCCACATTTCAGTGACTATCCTGCAGGAATGTGTTTTGAGAGCTGTAAAGTGATAAATAGCAGCTTTTGGCAGAATGTGTGGCGTTACCCACAGTTTTAGCTGAAAATGACCTGAAATTGCAAGTAATGCTGTTTAGAGCCAGTTTCTTGATGGAAACCATTACATTATCCACATTTCAGTGACTATCCTGCAGAAATATGTTTTGGTAGCTGTAAAGTGGCAAATAGTAGCCTTTTGCATTGTTAACTTTAGTTTTTCCTGAAAATGACCTGAAATTGCAAATACTGCTGTTTAGAGCCAGTTTATTGATGGAAACCATGTAAAATATTTTACATTGAACATTATCCTAATTTTTAGTGACTATCCTGCAGGAATGTGTTTTGAGAGCTGTAAAGTGATAAATAGCAGCTTTTGGCAAAATGTGTGGCGTTACCCACAGTTTTAGCTGAAAATGACCTGAAATTGCAAATACTGCTGTTTAGAGCCAGTTTCTTGATGGAAACCATGTAAACTATGTATTCTTTCACATTATCCTTATTTTTAGTGACTATCCTGCAGGAATGTGTTTTGAGAGCTGTAAAGTGATAAATAGCAGCTTTTGGCAGAATGTGTGGCGTTACCCACAGTTGTAACTGAAAATTACCTGAAATTGCAAATACTGCTGTTTAGAGCCAGTTTCTTGATGGAAACCATGTAAACTATGTATTCTTTCACATTATCCTAATTTTTAGTGACTATCCTGCACGAATGTGTTTTGAGAGCTGTAAAGTGATAAATAGCAGCTTTTGGCAGAATGTGTGGCGTTACCCACAGTTTTAGCTGAAAATGACCTAAAATTGCAAATACTGCTGTTTAGAGACAGTTTCTTGATCACATTTCAGTGACTATCCTGCAGAAATATGTTTTGAGAGCTGTAAAGTGATAAATAGCAGCTTTTGGCAAAATGTGTGGCGTTACCCACAGTTTTAGCTGAAAATGACCTGAAATTGCAAGTAATGCTGTTTAGAGCCAGTTTCTTGATGGAAACCATTACATTATCCACATTTCAGTGACTATCCTGCAGAAATATGTTTTGGTAGCTGTAAAGTGGCAAATAGTAGCCTTTTGCATTGTTAACTTTAG
>NW_026554231.1:0-1889 GCF_027596085.1 Anoplopoma fimbria | reverse complement strand
CCAAAACCCTATAGAGACTGTGTCTGCCCCACGGCCACTTCAATTATTTAAAGTCAACAGAAGAGGAGTAAAACAGGACAGTTAAATGTGGACTCTTAAATATCAGATCTCTGTCATCTAAGGGTGTACTAGTAAATGATTTAATATCAGATAATCATATTGATTTATTTTGTCTTACTGAAACCTGGCTGTGTCATGAAGAGTACGTTAGCCTTAATGAATCAACTCCTCCAGGTTATATTAATACTCATATTCCTGGAGGCACAGGCCGAGGAGGTGGAGTAGCAGCTATCTTTGACTCAAGCCTATTAATAAACCCTAAACCTAAATTAAATCACAACTCATTTGAAAGCCTTGTTCTTAGTCTTTCAAACCCGAGCGGGAAAGCATTAAAGTCAATTTTATTTGTTATAGTGTATCGTGCACTAACTTTAGTCTGTCTCCATATAACAGAGGACTCCTACTCTAACTTTAGTCTGTCTCCATATAACAGAGGACTCTACTCTAACTTTAGTCTGAACAGAGGACTCTACTCTAACTTTAGTCTGTCTCCATATAACAGAGGACTCCTACTCTAACTTTAGTCTGTCTCCATATAACAGAGGACTCCTACTCTAGCTTTAGTCTGTCTCCATATAACAGAGGACTCCTACTCTAACTTTAGTCTGTCTCCATATAACAGAGGACTCCTACTCTAGCTTTAGTCTGTCTCCATATAACAGAGGACTCCTACTCTAACTTTAGTCTGTCTCCATATAACAGAGGACTCCTACTCTAACTTTAGTCTGTCTCCATATAACAGAGGACTCCTACTCTAACTTTAGTCTGTCTCCATATAACAGAGGACTCCTACTCTAACTTTAGTCTGTCTCCATATAACAGAGGACTCCTACTCTAACTTTAGTCTGTCTCCATATAACAGAGGACTCCTACTCTAACTTTAGTCTGTCTCCATATAACAGAGGACTCCTACTCTAACTTTAGTCTGTCTCCATATAACAGAGGACTCCTACTCTAGCTTTAGTCTGTCTCCATATAACAGAGGACTCCTACTCTAACTTTAGTCTGTCTCCATATAACAGAGGACTCCTACTCTAACTTTAGTCAGATTGACCATCTTGTTGATAGTGCTGCATGCTCACTGAATGACACTAGACTCTATAGCTCCTCTAAAAAAGAAGCTAATAAAAGAAAGGAGGTTTGCTCCATGGTATAACCCTCAAACCCGCGAATTAAAGCAAACATTACGTAAACTTGAAAGGATATGGCGTTCCACCAGTGTGGATGAAGCGCGGTTAGTCTGGCGAGACAGTCTTAAAATATATAAGAAGGCCCTCCGTAATGCTAGAGCAGCCTATTATTCAGCATTAATAGATTTAAATAAGAACAATAGACTATATCTAACTATAGACTATATCTAACTATAGACTATATCTAACTATAGACCTATATCTAACTATAGACTATATCTAACTATAGACCTATATCTAACTATAGACCTATATCTAACTATAGACCTATATCTAACTATAGACTATATCTAACTATAGACTATATCTAACTATAGACTATATCTAACTATAGACCTATATCTAACTATAGACTATATCTAACTATAGACCTATATCTAACTATAGACTATATCTAACTATAGACCTATATCTAACTATAGACCTATATCTAACTATAGACCTATATCTAACTATAGACCTATATCTAACTATAGACTATATCTAACTATAGACCTATATCTAACTATAGACCTATATCTAACTATAGACCTATATCTAACTATAGACCTATATCTAACTATAGACCTATATCTAACTATAGACCTATATCTAACTATAGACCTATATCTAACTATAGACCTATATCTAACTATAGAC
>NW_026554230.1:0-2148 GCF_027596085.1 Anoplopoma fimbria | reverse complement strand
ACCCTCACATCCTCTGTCCTTACACCCTCACCTCCTCTGTCCTTCCCTCACATCGGCACAGGAAAAACTCCCCTAAAAACCCCTTTAACAGGGAGAAAAAAGGAAGAAACCTCTGGGAGAACGACAGAGGAGGGATCCTTCTCCCAGGATGGACAGAATGCAATAGATGTCATGTGACCAGAATGAACAGCATAACAGAGATACAACACATTCAATGTATATGACATAAATGATTCATATAATAAGACTACTTATAATAACAGCAGCAATTATTACAGTAGAATTATAATTATGAAAATAGGGATAGTAATGTGATTAATAATAATAATGGAAGTAGCAGTGGGTGTCAGTCGGCTCACAGCAGGAGGCATCGAGCTACGGTCCAGGTACCCAACGATTCATGGAAACGAGGCACGATGACAATCCAGATATAACCCCGATTCCTGGGAACCTGCGAGGTGATAAAGCACAAGAACTCCGGGGAAGAAGCAAAATCAGTAATGTGCATAAATAGGAGATTAATATATAAAGAAGGAGGGAGAGAAGAGGAGAGAGGAGCTCAGTGTATCCTAGGTAGTCCCCCGGCTGTCTAGGCATATAGCATATCTAGGGGCTGGACAAGCATATCTAACTATAGACCTGAACCAGTCCTGGACCTGAACCAGTCCAACCCTGAACCAGTCCTAACTA
Source organism: Anoplopoma fimbria (assembly GCF_027596085.1). Classification (NCBI taxonomy): domain Eukaryota; kingdom Metazoa; phylum Chordata; class Actinopteri; order Perciformes; family Anoplopomatidae; genus Anoplopoma; species Anoplopoma fimbria. Next base: position 1,458 of record NW_026554230.1, on the reverse strand, counting down.
TAAACCTGAACCAGCCCTAACTATAGACCTGAACCAGTCCTAACTATAGACCTGAACCAGTCCTAACTATAAACCTGAACCAGCCCTAACTATAAACCTGAACCAGTCCTAACTATAGACCTGAACCAGCCCTAACTATACCTGAACCAGTCCTAACTATAGACCTGAACCAGTCCTAACTATAAACCTGAACCAGCCCTAACTATAAACCTGAACCAGTCCTAACTAAGACCTGAACCAGTCCTAACTATAAACCTGAACCAGTCCTAACTATAAACCTGAACCAGTCCCTATAGACCTAACCAGTCCTAACTATAAGCGCTATCAAAAAGGAAGGTCTTAAGCCTGCTCTTGAAAGTGGTGAGTGTGTCTTCCCCCCGGACTGAAACTGGAACCTGGTTCCACAGAAGAGGAGCCTGATAACTGAAGGCTCTGGCTCCCATCCTACTTTTATATACTCTAGGAACCACAAGTAACCCTGCATTGATGGAGCGCAGCTCTCTAGTTGGGTAATATGGAACTATAAGTTCCTTAAGATAAGACGGTGCCTGGCCAGTTAGAGCTTTGTAGGTAAGTAAAATAATTTTAAATTCTATTCTTGATTTAGAAGAAGAAGCTAATACTGGAGTAATATGATCTCTTTTCTTAGTTTTTGTTAGAACACGTGCTGCAGCATTCTGGATCAACTGTAAAGATCTAAAGAGACCTATTAGAGCAGCCTGATAATAAGGAGTTACAGTAATCTAGTCTAGAGGGAACAAATGCATGAACTAGTTTTTCTGCATGCTTTGAGACAGGAAGTGACTGATTTAATGTTACGAAAATGAAAAAAGGCTGTCCTTGAGATCTGTTTTATATAAGAGTTAAAAGACAGATCCTGGTCAAAGATAACTCCAAGGTTCTTAACGGTAGTGCTGGATGCTAGAGCAATGCCATCTAGAGAAACTATATCCTTAGATAATTGAATTCGAAGGTGATCTGGACCTAGTAGAATAACTTCTGTTTTTTCAGAGTTTAACATTAAGAAGTTACAGGTCATCCAGGTTTTTATGTCCGTAAGACATGCTTGAAGTTTAGAGAACTGGTTAGTTTCGTCTGGCTTAATTGATAGATATAACTGGGTATCATCTGCATAACAATGAAAGTTTACTGAGTGTTTTCTGATAATATTCCCTAAAGAAAGCATATATAAGGTAAATAAAATAGGTCCAAGAACAGACCCCTGTGGAACTCTGTGACTAACCCTGGTTTTCATTGAGCTTTCATTGTTTACATATACAAACTGAGATCGGTCTGATAAATACGACTTAAACCAGCTGAGTGCGGTTCCTTTAATGCCTATTAGATGCTCCAATCTCTGTAATAGGATTTGATGATCAATGGTATCAAATGCAGCACTAAGGTCTAACAATACAAGTACAGAGACAAGTCCTTTGTCTGAAGCTATCAGAAGGTCAT
>NW_026554228.1:0-1052 GCF_027596085.1 Anoplopoma fimbria | reverse complement strand
TAGTCTATAGTTAGATATAGGTCTATAGTTAGATATAGGTCTATAGTTAGATATAGGTCTATAGTTAGATATAGGTCTATAGTTAGATCTATAGTTAGATACAGGTCTAAGGTTAGATATAGGTCTATAGTTAGATATAGGTCTAAGGTTAGATATAGGTCTATAGTTAGATATAGTCTATAGTTAGATATAGTCTATAGTTAGATATAGTCTATAGTTAGATATAGGTCTATAGTTAGATACAGGTCTAAGGTTAGATACAGGTCTAAGGTTAGATATAGTCTATAGTTAGATATAGGTCTATAGTTAGCCAACACCTCTGGATGAAGAGTAGGTTTCTTAAGAAGAGGTTTAATTACAGCTAGTTTGAAGGCCTGTGCTACATGGCCCGTTAGTAAAGACAGATTGATCATTTCTAATAAAGAATTGCTAATTAAAGGTAAAACTTCCTTAAGCAGCCTATTCGGAATCGGGTCTAAGAGACAGGTGGAAGGTTTAGACTTAGAAATAGTTAAGTCAATTGTTGAAGGTCGATGGGAGAAAAGCCATCTAAATATATTTCAGGTTCTACAGCTGTGGATCGATCGGTACTGGTTGAGGGCAGTAGATTATAATATTTTTCTCTAATAGTTAGAATCGTATCATTAAAGAAGTTCATGAAGTCACTACTACTGAGGTTTATAGGAATACACGGCTCAACAGAGCTGTGACTCTCTGTCAGCCTGGCTACAGTGCTGAAGAGAACCCTGGGCTTGTTCTTATTTAAATCTATTAATGCTGAATAATAGGCTGCTCTAGCATTACGGAGGGCCTTCTTATATATTTTAAGACTGTCTTGCCAGACTAACCGCGCTTCATCCACATTGGTGGAACGCCATATCCTTTCAAGTTTTCGCGATATTTGCTTTAAATCGCGGGTTTGAGGATTATACCATGGAGCAAACCTCCTTTCTTTTATTAGCTTCTTTTTAGAGGAGCTATAGAGTCTAGTGTCATTCAGTGAGCATGCAGCACTATCAACAAGATGGTCAATCTGAGACGGACTAAAGTTA
>NW_026554227.1:0-5276 GCF_027596085.1 Anoplopoma fimbria | reverse complement strand
AGCTCCAATGAAACAAAGAGTGAAAAATTTAAAGGGGTCTGAATACTTTCCGTACCCACTGTATGTGTATATTTATATATATTTATGTATATTTATATACATTTACATGTATTAATATATATTTATTTATATATATATTTATGTATATTTATATACATTTACATGTATTTATATATATATATTTATATATATTTATGTATATTTATATACATTTACATGTATTTATATATGTGTGTATTTATATATATATTTATATATATATATATATATACATTTACATGTTTTTATATATGTATATTTATATATATTAATATATATTTACATGTATTTATATTTATATATATTAACATGTATTTATATTTATATATTTACATACATGTATATTTATATATTATATATATTTACATGTATTTATATTTACATGTATTTATATTATATATTTATATTTATATATATTTACATGTATTTATATTTATATATTAACATGTATTTATATTTATATATATATATATTATATAATATTAACATGTATTTATATTTATATGTATTTATATTTACATGTATTTATATTTATATATATTTACATGTATTTATATTAACATATTTATATTAATATATATTATATGTATATATATTAACATGTATTTATATTAATATATATTTACATGTATTTATATTAATATATATTTACATGTATTTATATTTATATATATTTACATGTATTTATATTTATATATATTTACATGTATTTATATTAATATATATTTATATTTATATGTATTTATATGTATATTATATTTATATATATTTACATGTATTTATATTTATATATATTTATATTTATATATATTTAATACATGTATTTATATTATATATATATTAACATGTATTTATATATATATATACATGTATTTATATTTATATGTATTTACATGTATTTATATTAATATATATTAACATGTATTTATATTAATATATATTAACATGTATTTATATTATATATATTTACATGCATGTATTTATATTATATATTTATATTTATATATATTACATTTATATTTATATATATTAATATATATTTACATGTATTTATATTAACATGTATTGACATGCAGTCTGGAGGACTCACTTCAGGTCTCTGTTCACTGCCTGCAGGTTGTCCTGGAACTCGGCTATGAACTGCTTCTCTCGGCCCTCCAGAGTCTCCCGGTTCTTCATGCCATCCTTCAGGGACTCGAACACGCGGCTCACGCTGGAGCGCAGCGCCTGGATGCCGCTAATGGCGTGAGGAAGGCGTCCAGATTCACGCCGACATTCACCACGTCCGCCATCTTCTCTCCTCTGAGTCTGCTGCCGGCGCTCAGAGATGACGTCACAGGGTCTCCTCAGCTGTTTTTCTTTCTCTTTCTCTCTAGTTCTGCTTAACCTGAATACTTCTCTTCAAACGTGAAACATGTGTCCTAACGGGTTTCATATGTTATTCGTGAAGCATATAATAGAGATATATTATATATGTATGTATATATATATATATGTTGCCCTGGTCAAAAAGTTAGGGATTAAAAAGTTCCTAATAGTTCCTAATAATGTTTTAATAAAATAACTCAAAGTAATTTAGCTTAATCAAAATGGTTAAATGGGAAATTAAGATAATCTCGTCATAAATAAAGGATGTAAATATGTGAATAAGAGTTGAAATGAACAGCTAACGATGGGTTGAACTACGTGAACCCTAAGTTCACCTTTAGGTTGACTGAATGGCTTCTCAAGGTATCAATCAGCCACACCTTGTTCGTAGGTAAACGAGGGGGCGGGGCTAAAGATAGAAGTAGAGCATGTAGAACATGTAGAGCATGTAGAGCATGTAGAGCTAGTAGAGCATGTAGAGCATGTAGAACATGTAGAGCATGTAGAGCAAGTAGAGCATGTAGAGCATGTAGAGCATGTAGAGCATGTAGAGCAAGTAGAGCATGTAGAGCTAGTAGAGTATGGAGCATGTAGAACATGTAGAGCATGGAGAGTATGTAGATAATGTAGAGCAAGTAGAGCATGTAGAACATGTAGAGCATGTAGAGCAAGTAGAGCATGTAGAGCATGTAGAGCATGTAGAGCATGTAGAGCATGTAGAGCATGTAGAGTATGTAGATAATGTAGAGCATGTAGAGCAAGTAGAGCATGTAGAACATGTAGAGCAGTCATACTCAAGTAGCGGCCCGCAGGCCTTTTGTGGCCCGCGGGGTGTCTATTAATGGCCCTCGAGCTGTTTTGAAAAGTTTTTTTAATTATTAAAAAAAAAAAAACAGATCGTGCTGGGCGCTCTTATTTTGAAACCAGATAAACAGTAGACAGATCTCAATACGAGGCTGAACAGATAAACAGATAAACAGATAAACAGATAAACAGATAGCACTCCAGCCCACAGACCGCTCCAGCCCTCCCAAACTCGAGGCAGACAGTCCATCTCAGCAGCAGTCAGTCACACGTATGTATACATATGTATATATACATATGTATACATATGTATATATACATATGTATACCGACCGGAGCCGTAATGGCATGCTCCAAATTTGCCCCAAAAAGAAAACTGGACAGCGAAAACCGCCAGTTCCAACCAGAGTGGACAGAAAGGTTTGCGTTCTTTCTACCACCGTCCAGCCCTCTGTGCTTAATATGTCAAGAGTCTGTCGCGGCAATTAAAAATGTTGTAAATGTTATACATACGTTATGTTATGATACGTTATCGGACGTACACGGTCCCAATAAATGGCCCCTTGAGTCACTGAAAAAAAAATTTGTGGCCCCTCATCATTTCTACTTGAGTACCCCTGATGTAGAGCATGTAGAGCATGTAGAACATGTAGAGTATGTAGAGTATGGAGAGCATGGAGAGTATGTAGAGCAAGTAGAGCATGTAGAGCATGTAGAGTATGTAGAGTATGGAGAGTATGTAGAGTATGTAGAGCATGTAGAGCATGTAGAGTATGTAGAGCATGTAGAGCATGTAGAGCATGTAGAGCATGTAGAGCATGTAGAGCATGTAGAGTATGTAGAGCATGTAGAGCATGTAGAGCATGTAGAGCATGTAGAGCATGTAGAGTATGGAGAGTATGGAGAGTATGGAGAGCATGTAGAGCATGTAGAGTATGGAGTATGGAGAGCATGTAGAGCATGGAGAGTATGTAGAGTATGGAGAGCATGTAGAGCATGGAGAGTATGGAGAGTATGGAGAGTATGTAGAGTATGGAGAGTATGGAGAGCATGTAGAGTATGGAGAGTATGGAGAGCATGTAGAGTATGGAGAGCATGTAGAGTATGGAGAGTATGGAGAGTATGGAGAGCATGTAGAGCATGGAGAGTATGGAGAGTATGGAGAGTATGTAGAGTATGGAGAGTATGGAGAGTATGGAGAGCATGTAGAGTATGGAGAGTATGGAGAGCATGTAGAGTATGGAGAGTATGGAGAGCATGTAGAGTATGGAGAGTATGGAGAGTATGTAGAGTATGGAGAGTATGGAGAGCATGTAGAGTATGGAGAGTATGGAGTATGGAGAGCATGTAGAGCATGTAGAGTATGGAGAGTATGGAGTATGGAGAGCATGTAGAGTATGGAGAGTATGGAGTATGGAGAGCATGTAGAGCATGTAGAGTATGGAGAGTATGGAGAGCATGTAGAGCATGTAGAGTATGTATAGTATGGAGAGTATGGAGAGCATGTAGAGTATGGAGAGTATGGAGAGCATGTAGAGTATGGAGAGCATGTAGAGTATGGAGAGTATGGAGAGTATGGAGAGTATGGAGAGCATGTAGAGTATGGAGAGTATGGAGAGTATGGAGAGCATGTAGAGTATGGAGAGTATGGAGAGCATGTAGAGCATGTAGAGTATGGAGAGTATGGAGAGTATGGAGAGCATGTAGAGTATGGAGAGTATGGAGAGCATGTAGAGCATGGAGAGTATGTAGAGCATGGAGAGTATGGAGAGTATGGAGAGTATGGAGAGTATGGAGAGCATGTAGAGTATGGAGAGTATGGAGAGTATGGAGAGCATGTAGAGTATGGAGAGTATGGAGAGCATGTAGAGTATGGAGAGTATGGAGAGTATGGAGAGTATGGAGAGCATGTAGAGTATGGAGAGTATGGAGAGCATGTAGAGCATGTAGAGTATGGAGAGTATGGAGAGTATGGAGAGCATGTAGAGCATGTAGAGTATGGAGAGCATGTAGAGCATGTAGAGTATGTAGAGTATGGAGAGTATGGAGAGCATGTAGAGCATGTAGAGTATGTAGATAATGTAGAGCATGTAGAGCAAGTAGAGCATGTAGAGCAAGTAGAGCATGTAGAGTATGTAGAACATGTAGAACATGTAGAGCATGTAGAGTATGTAGAACATGTAGAACATGTAGAGCAAGTAGAGTATGTAGATAATGTAGAGCATGTAGAGCAAGTAGGGCATGTAGAGTATGTAGAGTATGTAGAACATGTAGAGTATGGAGAGTATGGAGAGTATGTAGAACATGTAGAGCATGTAGAGTATGTAGAACATGTAGAACATGTAGAGCAAGTAGAGTATGTAGATAATGTAGAGCATGTAGAGCAAGTAGGGCATGTAGAGTATGTAGAGTATGTAGAACATGTAGAGCATGTAGAGTATGTAGATAATGTAGAGCATGTAGAGCAAGTAGAGCATGTAGAGCATGTAGAACATGTAGAGCATGTAGAGCATGTAGAGTATGTAGAGCATGTAGAGTATGTAGAACATGTAGAGCATGTAGAGTATGTAGAGCATGTAGAGCATGTAGAGCAAGTAGAGCATGTAGAACATGTAGAGCATGTAGAGCATGTAGAACATGTAGAACATGTAGAGTGAGAAGGGAGAGGACGGGAGACAGTTTGATGAATGTTGTCAGTAAACAGAAGAAAGCGAAGCTGAAGACATTAATGCTACGTTCACTCCCAACGCGTTCCTCTGTCAGGTTACCTGCAGGTCCGTTTGTGTTTATTCCTTCATTCGCGCCAAAGAGGGGGCGGGGCTTACCTCCTGGAAACCGTCGTCAACTCAGCCATTTATTTCCATTACATTACATTACATTACATGACATTATATTACATTACATTACATGACATTATATTACATTACATTACATTACATGACATTACATGACATTACATGACATTACATGACATTATATTACATTACATGACATTACATGACATTACATGACATTACATGACATTATATTACATTACATTACATGACATTACATGACATTATATT
>NW_026554226.1:0-22500 GCF_027596085.1 Anoplopoma fimbria | reverse complement strand
CATCCCTCTTACCTGCTACCAGCCACCCTTGTCCCCCCCGGCCGCTCCCCTGGCTCACAGCTGGAGCATCGGGGTGGGATGCAGAGTTGCCCAAACAGGCAGGAGAGGGTGTTCAGATGTAGACACATCACCCCTCTCCATCTCTGCTGCTTTGAATAGGAGCCACCGTTTATCATCTTCACTTCCCTAACCACTCACCGTCTTCCCTGCCCTAATCCCAACCAATGATGCAGCCAAATACCCAACCAGATTTTTTTTCTACCACCTTTAACAACCACATACGACTTGCACACACCCCCATAGACTTTCACCTTTTGGGCCAAAGTACATACTGCAGGGGGGACTCAGAGTGACATGCGCTGGCCCGTGCCTTGCCTTAGGTCTCTATTCAACTAAGAAGTCGTTGGAGGACGTGGGGAGATCTATGGGAATACGCTACATCCTAGGACATTCAGAAGACCGGATATCCAACAATGACATGTTTATTACATGTAACGTGACACGAGTACTTTTCCTGAAGCCATTTCCATTAAGTCCGCACTGCTTGCTCCAAATTACCTGAAATTGTTAGTGTGTGTGTGTCAGACTTACCTTGATTTTTAATGAAGAGGGCAAGTGCCTACCAACTTCCCAAGATACTTTTAACTAACCCCAACCACTTTGGAGATATGTCATAACTCAGAACTAACACAAGGTCCCAGATACTCAGGGATGGTATCATTTGATCCGCAATCCACTAATTAGTGGGGTTAGACACCACTTACAAGTCTCTAGCACCTTCAGAAGACCGGGTATTTATGAACGAGCTGTTAATCGAATATAGGGTTAGCGTTTTTAGGCACCCCTTTATAACATATTACAAGCACTAGTCTCTACCACCTTCAGAAATGTTTTATAAAAAAAAATCCCTCCTCCTTGATCGGATTCGAACCGGAAACCACTAATTAGTGGGGTTAGAGACCACTTACAAGTCTCTAGCACCTTCAGAACAGAAGATACCACACGCGAGCACCTGATCACACGTTAGCATACACGGATTACACACACAAACGCACACCCACTCCCGAAGGTCCTAGAGACTCGGGATGGTACCAATCGATCCGGAATGGCCCACTAACTGGGTGTAGAGACCACTTCCAAGACTGTACGACCTTCATAACAGACTTTATTCCTGAATGTCTGATAAAAAAACACTTAGGCGAATTTCCGGAAAAAATGAACATAGGAAGTCTATGGCAGCTATATCAAAAAGGGTACCAATCGATCCGCAATGGCCTCATTAGTGGGTGTAGAGACTACTTCCAAGACTGTAGGATTTGTTATTCAAGAAAAAAAAAAAAATGTTTGGCCAAGTTCTACCCCTTCCCAAGGTCCTAGAGACAAGCTAGTCTTACATATTAATGCCTATTTGGCTTTGACCTGACCCTTTCTACCTTCATGGACACGCTCTCCGTCTCTGCTTTCCTCACACCATTCTAATCCAGACTAATCAATCAAACACACTTCCTGGACGCTTGTTACTCCCACTTCTTCCCTGTAAATTCTAGGCTGGGACTGTTGGCTGCAGAGGACCTGATAATACCCATACAGACTTTGTTCTGACTTTCTACAACCTTCATTTGGCAAATTATTCATTAAAAACTGCAAGCCACGCCCCTTTCCTTGAAAAAAACTAATTAATATATTAGTTTAGCTTTTTTTAGCTTAGATCTATGGGAATACGATTTCACCCTAACCCATAACTGATCGAACGGGCGTACCCGAATTAGTACAGACGGAGCACACTTCCAAGTTCAGAAAAAAAGTTATTCAAAAAACGTATGGTGAGATTGTGGTTATCATCTCCTATCCTAACCCTATGATAATTCCATTTAACCCTAATCCTGTCGACATTGCCTTAATGGCAAGATATAATACTCAGACTTGTCGTAGAGACATAGTACCCACACCATTGAAAATCCAAATAACTAAACTTTACATTCACTTTAAATTTATTTAGATAATAAAACAAACAAAGTTCATAGTTTATCAAAAAATGAAATTAAAAGTAAAAAAGTTACACTGCACAAAAGGTGAGCAGCAGGTGAGATCAGAAAACAATGACGAAATGTTTGTTTGGAGCATCAAGACATCTTCTGAAAGATGAACACCAGATAGATACCTGGAAACAAGAGAGAGGACACGCAAAGGATTTACTCAAAATGACACATCTTTATCAGAATGATAGCAGATATCAGAATGAAGCTCTGGCATCAGTATGTGTACATGTTTGAAGTTGCCCTGTTATTCATCAAACTGTTGAAATAATTCTGCTGCTTTAAACTGTATCAGTTAAACTGTACCGGTGACGTAGAGATTAGACTGTATCAGTGACGTAGAAATTAAACTGCATCAGTGACGTACAGTATCAGTGACGTACAGTATCAGTGACAGAGATTAAACTGTACCGATGACGTAGAGATTAAACTGTGCAGTGACGTAGAGATTAGACTGTACCAGTGACGTAGAGATTAGACTGTATCAGTGACGTAGAGATTAAACTGCATCAGTGACATAGAAATTAAACTGCATCAGTGACGCAGAGATTAGACTGTACCAGTGACGTAGAGATTAAACTGCACCGATGACGTAGAGATTAAACTGTGCCAGTGACGTAGATTAGACTGCATCAGTGACGCAGAGATTAAACTGTACCAGTGACGTGATTAAACTGCACCGATGACGTAGAGATTAAACTGTGCCAGTGACGTAGATTAGACTGCATCAGTGACGTAGAGATTAGACTGTACCAGTGACGTAGAGATTAAACTGCACCGATGACGTAGAGATTAAACTGTGCCAGTGACGTAGATTAGACTGTACCAGTGACGTAGAGATTAGACTGTATCAGTGACGTAGAGATTAAACTGTATCAGTGACGTAGAGATTAGACTGTATCAGTGACGTAGAGATTAGACTGTATCAGTGACGTAGAGATTAGACTGTATCAGTGACGTAGAGATTAAACTGTATCAGTGACGTAGAGATTAAACTGCACCGATGACGTAGAGATTAAAGTGCATCGGTGACGTAGAGATTAAACTGCATCGGTGACGTAGAGATTAAACTGTGCCAGTGACGTAGAGATTAGACTGTACCAGTGACGTAGAGATTAAACTGTACCAGTGACGTAGAGATTAAACTGTGCCAGTGACGTAGAGATTAAACTGTGCCAGTGACGTAGAGATTAAACTGTGCCAGTGACGTAGAGATTAGACTGTACCAGTGACGTAGAGATTAAACTGTATCAGTGACGTAGAAATTAAACTGCATCAGTGACGTAGAGTACCAGTGACGTAGAGATTAAAGTGTACCGGTGACGTAGAGATTAGACTGTATCAGTGACAATAAAGAAACTTACTGGCTGCTTCCCACTCAGATCTGCTGAGAGTGCCCTGTACACAAAGAAAGAAAACTCTTAGAACAAACATGACTCAAACCTGGACAGGCTACACTGAACCAACAGGAACCAAACTTGAATTGTGTGCATTCAAAAGTCCCACCAGTGGTAGTTTGACTCCAGCTCTGCCGCAGTGCTCTTCAGCATGGCCATACTCTCCTCTGCTGTCTGTAGCCTGTCGACCTCCGTCCTCACAAGGAAACGGCTGAAAATAAAAGAACATTTTCACTAAACAGAAACAACATGCAGATTCACACATTAAATGCATATCAACTGCATGTTCAGTACACAGTAGAATAATCTACCGAGTAAACCCGGGTTAACTGTGACACTACAAAACGAACCACGAACTTAATACACTGGACTTAGACAAAGTAGATTATAAATTATAAAGTAGAGCAGGGTTTTAATGGGTTAGCGGGTATTTTTACAATAAAGTTATAACTTAGATTTGAGTTGCAGAGTGCTGCTGTTCCGAACGGCTATCTGATCGTTGACTCCAGGTAAGTTAAGGAATGTTCACTTGTAAAGGGATTCAGCATTCATGTAGCAAGCGAGTACTGCAGTCAATGAGACACTGAAGAGCCCTGAAGCTCCGCCCACTCTACTACACAGAGCGCGGTGGGATTTCATTTTATTCACATTTATTAGGGCCGGAGCACCGACCACGTCAGTCCAGCGAAGGCCCTATTGAAACTGTAATGTTTTTTTCTTACGATTATTATGCTGCAAATGAATTGGCTTTGGACAGCCTTAAGACATTGATGATGCATTATGCTAAATATTGTGTTTTCTTTGAGCGCTGTTGCCAGATTTTTCTATGTCTTGGGGTTGTCAAAAACTCATAGAACTTTGCACAAGTGTCATTGCTGATGGAAAAAAAAGGTTTCATATGGGATTCGGGCTTCGCCTTTCAAAATTGCCCCGATAGCACCCCCTACAAATTTTCCAAAAAGCAGCCCCAGCACTAGGTTATACGTACATGTATGACATTTGGTATGCAAATGCATCACATGTATACTTAAAAAAGATTATCTTTGGACAATGCTCTAAAATCAAGTCATGTCGGACATTTTGATTTTTGTGTTCAATTACCCCTCATTTTGGACCATTTCTAGGCACTTTAATTTAATGAATTCCTCCTAAGAAATTCAAGAGATCAAATTCAAATTTGGACAATACAATCTAAAGACCTTCTGATTATAGGTTATCAAAAGCTTGTTTGGTGGAATGGCATGGCCCTGGTCTGCTGGCCATTTGACCTGATTCACCATTAAACAAGAAGCTGTGTGTGTTACATAGCGCAACATAGGGAATAAAGGAAGTTTTTGTATATTTGCACAAAGAAAATTCCAGCGACACCAACACATCTAACTCGTGTGCGCATTGTCCCCACGGCCTCTTCAGCCAGCGTCCTGCCGGTAACCGACATGCAGAGTGCCAGGCTCGTTCAACGCTGCTTACAGCTTTAATATATATTGAGCTAGTGGCAGATCAAAAGTTCACAATATCAGATGAAGAGTTCTCTAAATAAACAAAGAACGGACGAACAGACTCCTTGATTTAGTGTCTGATGTCTCTTACAAATAATTATTGATCGATAATATACTGTTGAACCTACAGAGACGATGTTTACGACTGATCATTGATTGATAATATGTTCTACCTACATAGATGATGTTTACGACTGATTATTGATTTATTGTATAATGTTCTACCTACATAGATGATGTTTACGACGGATCATTGATTGATAATATAATGTTCTACCTACAGAGATAATGTTTACGACTGATCATTGATTGATAAAATAATGTTCTACCTACAGAGACGATGTTTACGACTGACTATTGGTTGATAATTAACAATTTCATTTCCAGAGCTGCTTTTCCAACAGTTTTACCTGTAGAGCCATCATCTTCATCATGAGGCTGCGATGGTGCTCCTTCTTCACTTTCTCTTCAAAGAACTCAGAAAATCTCTGCTTCAACACCAAGCGCATGTTGTAACGCTTCGCCATGCTGACATAAACACAGAGACACAAGTAGAGTGCAGGATAACCTTCAGAACGAATAAGGTATTGTACAGTAGTGACAGTTTAATTAAAAAATGATGATTAATATACTCTGTATGATGTGATTCAGTATGGTTTCTTGTGTGATTGTGTACTCCGTCCTCTTTATAGGTCACATGGTAAAGAGGAGGTTACTTGACTCAAGCTCCATCTGTTTGGAGACGCATGGAAGCCGCTTCATACCTCCTGGATGCGTCTTCCTCACATGTCTTCACATTATATGTATCATGTGTAATGCAGATTGATATGTTGTAATTGTAATATAGTTTGTATTCTATAGAGCTTTTCTCCGTCCTGCAGAGGGATCCATCCTCTGTTGATTTCTTACATTGTTTCCCTGTTAAAGCTTTTTTCAGTTGAGTTTTTCCTTTTTCCAATGTGAGGGTCAAAGGACAGAGAATGTTGTATATTCTACAGATTGTAAAGCCCTCTTAGGCAAATTTGTAATTTCTTATATTGTCCTTTATAAATAAAATTGACTTGAATAGATTTTACAGTAAAACGGTTCATAATTTAGTCATCGGATGTCCATTATTCTTATTAGTCAAACATATTTGCTCTCTGAAAATATGAACATCTTTGGAAGACTTCTGCAACATGAGCATCAAAACAGTCTTTAAAACAGCACTGATTTATTTAATGTTTCATTACAAAACAATTTTTTTAACATTACCATCTCTTAGTGAAGTGTTAATATTAGGAATAAAATCTTACTGTTCAAAAAGAGGAAAGTAGACGAGGGACTCTGGAACATCGACAACGTCCTCGAGGCTGAAGTGATACTGACACCCAAACAGAGGATAGGAACCTTTGGACTGAAAGGAAACCTTAAAAACCTCGTTACCAAACGACAGAGAGTCCGATGCCTCCAAACGTTTACTGCCGAGGAGGAGCAGAAAAGAAAAGGAGATACATTGTTAATCTAAACTTATGTTTGTGTATTTCTACATCAACAATCAGAATAACATTAACAATATCTACACAGGTTTAGGAATTATTCAATCCATCATGTGATTATTTCAGCATCTAAAAACAACATTAGTCTCTGAACTTCCTGGAAGTAGTGTTGGAGATAAATCTTTATTCTTACACAAGTTCGAAGGCGTCAGGAGTCGTACCAATGAAGAAACCTCCAGGTTTCAGACGCTCACAGGCATTTCTCAACATCATGTCGGCCTTCTGTTCGCTCTCGAATGAGTAATGATAAACAAACTGACAGCTGCAGATGTCAAACATCAGCTCTGGGTCATCCAGCTTCTCTGACAAAACATCCTGTAAAGACAGGTCAAAGGAGATGTGATGTTAGGGCTGAAGTTCCATAGGGGTTGTTGTTCTAACTAGATAAAGGGCTGAACTGTTCTAGGTATGGTTCTAACTACCGTATTTTCCGCACTATAAGGCGCACTTAAAAGCCTTTAATTTTCTCAAAAAACGACAGTGCGCCTTATAATCCGGAGCGCCTTATATAGGGATTAATTCTGGTTGTGCTTACTGACCTGGAGGCGGTGTTGTGTGGTACACGGCGCTCTGTCAACATGTTTTAGTACGACTTAGTAAACTACAAAGCAGCACCGCAGCAGCATCACGGCCACCGTAGTCAGGAGCGTCAGGAGTAATACATACTGTGCTTCACCATAATATTACAGTGTGTGTGTATAAGGACCAACATGGCTCCTGTCAAGAGACACACTTACGACGCGGACTGAACACTCAAGGCTGTCAGTCACGCAGTAGAACATGGGAATAGAGCAGCTGCGAGAGAATCCAACATTAATGAATCAATGGTACGGAAGTGGAGGAAGTTTGACTGACTGACTGTTTTGTTTCGCTTAATGCGTCTTATAGTCCGGTGCGCCTTATATATGAAAAAAGATCGAAAATAGACCATTCATTGACAGTGCGCCTTATAATCCAGTGCGCCCTATAGTGCGGAAAATACGGTAGATAAAGGGCTGAAGCTCTCTAGGTATTGTTCTAACTAGATAAAGGGCTGAAGCTCTCTAGGTGTTGCTGTTCTAACTCGTTAAAGGACTGAACTGTTCTAGGTGTTGTTCTAACTAGATAAAGGGCTGAAGTTCTCTAAGTACTGTTGTTCTAACTAGATAAAGGGCTGAAGCTCTCTAGGGTTTTGTTGTTCTCACTAGATAAAGGGCTGAAGCTCTCTAGGTGTTGTTGTTCTAACTAGATAAAGTGCTGAAGCTCTCTAGGGTTTTGTTGTTCTAACTAGATAAAGGGCTGAAGCTCTCTAGGTGTTGTTGTTCTAACTAGATAAATTGCTGAAGCTCTCTAGGGTTTTGTTGTTCTAACTAGATAAAAGGCTGAAGCTCTCTAGGGTTTTGTTGTTCTAACTAGATAAAAGGCTGAAGCTCTCTAGGGTTTTGTTGTTCTAACTAGATAAAAGGCTGAAGCTCTCTAGGGTTTTGTTGTTCTAACTAGATAAAGGGCTGAAGTTCTATCTAAATAAAGGGCCTTGCCTTGGAACAGTCTGCGTTGATAAATTGAGCACTGAAGATTTTTTCGTTAACGTGACTTTTCTTCCTCATGTCTTCGTACCGACTCTGACACTGCTCCACCGACACTCCAGCTATATCTGAAAAATAAAAACACATACGTTATGGGTAATTTATTCACATAAGACATTTCCTCTTTAGAAGGGTCTCTTGTAAGATGGTGCTATGTGAGTCTCTGTCAGGTCAGGATAGCCCCATCGGGATAGCCCCATCGGGATAGCCCCCGTCAGAATAGCCCCATCGGGATAGCCCCCGCCAGGATAGCCCCCGTCAGGATAGCACCCGTCAGGATAGCACCCGTCAGGAAAGCACCCGTCAGGAAAGCACCCGTCAGGATAGCCCCCGCAGGATAGCACCCGTCAGGATAGCCCCGTCAGGAAAGCACCCGTCAGGAAAGCACCCGTCAGGAAAGCCCCCGTCAGGATAGCCCCCGTCAGGATAGCCCCCGTCAGGATAGCCCCCAGGAAAGCACCCGTCAGGAAAGCACCCGTCAGGATAGCCCCCGCCAGGATAGCACCAGCCAGGATAGCACCAGCCAGGATAGCACCAGCCAGGATAGCACCAGCCAGGATAGCACCCGCAAAGACAGCACCCGCCAGGATAGCCCCCGCCAGGAAAGCCCCATTCAGGATAGCCCCATTCGGGATGGCCCCAGTCGGAATAGCACCCGCCGGGATAGCCCCGCCAGGACAGCGCCCGCCAGGACAGCACCCCCATCAGGAAAGCCCCCGCCAGGATAGCACCCGCCAGGATAGCCCCAGTCCCCAGTCGGGATGGCACCCGTCGGGATGGCCCCAGTCAGGAGGGTTTACAACAAGAGGTAGAAGAACCTGAAGAAATGTGATTATAACAACAAATAAATAATACAAGTACCTGCACAGACCAGGTGATTGATTCCTCCTCTCCTCCACTTCAGCAGGTCTCCTCCTTTCCCACAGCCGAGGTCCAACACAGAAACCTGCTGAGGCCCTGTTCCCCGCACCTGGTCCAGGATCTCACCTGTCAGTCAAAGAAACAGACAATCGGATTAAAAAAAACACAGGTGTTTTTCTTTTCCAGGTAAATAACTTTCTTTGACCACCTACTTTAACAGTAAAGTTACTACAAATACAGATATTTCTTTTATTTTTGGGGTTCCTCATAACTGACATCCATCCATCCATTTCCTTCCGCTTATCCGGGGCCGGGTCGCAGGGGCAGCAAGCTAAGGAGGGTCCTCCAGACCTCCCCAGCAACACTTTCCAGCTCCTCCTGGGGAACCCCGAGGCGTTCCCAGGCCAGACGAGATACATAATCTCTCCAGCGTGTTCTGGGTCTACCCCGGGGCCTCTTACCAGTTGGACGTGCCTGGAAAACCTCTAAAGGGAGGCGTCCAGATCAGATGCCCGAACCACCTCAGCTGGCCCCTTTCGACGCGAAGGAACAGCGGCGCTACTCCGAGCTCCCTCCGGATGTCTGAGCTCCTCACCCTATCTCTAAGGCTGAGCCCAGCCACCCTACGAAGGAAGCTCATTTCGGCCGCTTGTATTCGCAATCTCATTCTTTCAGTCACTACCCAAAGCTCATGACCATAGGTGAGGGTTGGAACGTTCGCCGGAAGCGAACCATGGCCTCAGACTTGGAGGTACTGACTCTCATCCCGACCGCTTCACACTCGGCTGTAAACCACCCCAGTGCGTGCTGAAGGTCACGTTCTGAAGAAGCCAACAGAACCACATCATCTGCAAAAAGCAGGGATGTGATTCTGAGGTCCCCAAACCGGAAACTCTCCTCCCCCCGGCTGCGCCTTGAAATCCTGTCCATGAAAATCACAAACAGGATTGGTGACAATGGGCAGCCCTGGCGGAGGCCAACACGCACTGGGAACAAGCTCGACTTTGTGCCGAGTATCCGGACACAGCTCTCACTTTGGTCATACAAGGACCGAATGGCTCGTAGTAACGAACCAGGTACCCCATATGCCCGCAGTACCCCCCACAGGACTCCCCGAGGGACACGGTCGAAGGCCTTCTCCAAGTCCACAAAACACATGTAGACTGGATGAGCAAACTCCCATGCACCCTCCAACAGACCTGCAAGGGTAAAGAGCTGGTCCGCTGTTCCACGTCCAGGGCGGAATCCACATTGCTCCTCATGAATCTGAGGTTCAACAATGTCCAGAGCCTTTAGCATCTCCGGTCGAATCTCATCCACTCCTGACATTTGTTCCTCATAACTGACATTTGTTCCTTATTACTTACTCCCTGTGTCATTCCATTTTATTACATTTATGGCTCTACAGGTTTTTTGCTGAGAAAAATGTTGACGTGTTCAATACTTATTTTACCCGCTGTATATGTTCCTCATAACTTGTATATGTTCCTCATAACTTGTATATGTTCCTTAGAACTGTGGTCATGGTGGGTATTTGTGCTCCACCTAGTTGCCAGGAGGACAAGAGCGTTTAGACATCACCGACTGAAATGGAGTTGCACGGCCAAACTAAAACACAAGCAACACGTAGTACGTTGCTACAGCACCATTTTGTTTTGAATTGAGTTAATACTAATTAATACCGTTAATTTCTTGCTGAACCTGCAATATCTGAAGCAGTTTGTTTAGTTAATACGTTCACATTAACACTTTGCTCAGTCGGCCTGCGTGTCACACAGAGTAATACAGTATATTACATATTATTAACTGTTTTAGCAAAGTTATTGTGCCACTATTTCAACTTAGAAGACGCAGCGGAGCCGTTTTGACTAGGAGGAGGTTACAGGTAAGTAACTTGGCCTGTGTTGTTGGCAGTGTAGAGGGAAACTTTCTTTTTTTGTTGGTCTACTCTACATCCACATTTGACAGTCAGTGCGGATCCAACCGAGGTGATCTGTAACGTGTGCAAAAGTTCAACAGATGTAGAACAACTGTCAACATCTACAATTCACAATCACTTGCATTTCAAACGTCCTACTCTGGAATAAAGTGTTAATATTAACATTGTTTCTTGTCAAACCCTTATATTAGAACTTTAGTGTCCTAAACATATGTAATAGGAACAGAAACAGGAGAGTCCATCTATTTTCACTTGTATTCAAAAATAAATAATTTCGCGGCTCAACAAATTTAAAATACTCGGCTCTCTGCACAACCCTAATGCGTTACTTCATGACCGGCTGCTGAAAACCAATGTAGCATTGAAACGGCTAATCTTTAAGCAAAGTCCGGCACAGCACTCACCACACACACACACACACACACACACACACACACACACACACACACACACACACACACACACACACACACACACACACACACACACACACACAAACACACACACAAGAAAGGCATCACACACACACACACACACACACACACACACACACACACACACACACACACACACTACAAAATACACACACACCTTTGCAACATCCCATATGAAAAGAATTCGGCCCGCTGGACCTTAATGCACATTAACATTAGTGTAACGTACAATAACGTACGTGTAACGTACACTAACGTCTGTGTACGTTACACTAACGTACACAGACGTTAGTGTAACCTACCTTAATGTACGTTAGTGTAACATACATTAAGGTACGTTCATGTTCGTGTAACGTACCTCACTCCCTGCTAATACCCCAGAGAACGATGAGGGCAACGCAGCATCACTGATCGGTTTTCTCTTCATGTTCTCAGATCTAAATCAGCTCACAGTGAGGCTGATGTTTTCATTGATAGTATTGAACGGTCAGTTACCAATCAGGACACTCTTCAGCCAGTTGTTGAAGTTCCTCATGAAGAAGATTTTGCTTCGACTTCGCGCAGCCAGACCGACTTCCTGCAGGCTGTTGTAGTGAGTCGCTACCTTCACACTGTGATCAATCATCTGCTGGATAAATCACATATCAATAACTTCAGACAATCAATAATCTATCGGATGTGATCGGAAAATGTATAATCAGTGTGGAAATCTACCAGCTTCTTGGTGGGGGAGACCTGCCCTTCCTCTTCCTCTTCCTCATGTTTCCTCTTCATCGGTGCCTTCTGTCGTCCTCCTCCCTCCCTCTCTCCTCCCTCCCTCTCTCCTCCCCTCTGTGTCGCTCCTTCCTCCTTCAATGTCTCTGTCTTGGCAGAATGAAGCTCCATCGTTCAAACTGAAAGACAGAAACAGGAAGAGTCTCATGCTACATTCACACTTCAACACAGTTTTATAAATAAAACATACAAATAATCTTGTCTATATTGACCCCCCTCGAAACGCATATCACATGACCACTCACGTACACTGGTGATACAGGTGAGTCTCAGGCGAGTCACGACTCAGGCGAGTCCCTCAGTGAGTCACGACTCAGGCGAGTCACGACTCAGGCAAGTCCCTCAGTGAGACATGACTCAGGAGAGACCCTCAGTGAGTCACGACTCAGGCGAGTCCCTCAGTGAGACATGACTCAGGAGAGACCCTCAGTGAGTCACGACTCAGGCGAGTCCCCCCTCAGTGAGACACGACTCAGGAGAGACCCTCAGTGAGTCGCGACTCAGGCGAGTCCCTCAGGCGAGTCACGACTCAGGCGAGAGTCACGACTCAGGCGAGTCACGACTCAGGAGAGACCCTCAGTGAGTCACGACTCAGGCGAGTCACGACTCAGGCGAGTCCCTCAGTGAGACACGACTCAGGAGAGACCCTCAGTGAGTCACGACTCAGGCGAGTCCCTCAGTGAGACATGACTCAGGAGAGACCCTCAGTGAGTCGCGAGTCCCTCAGTGAGACACGACTCAGGAGAGACCCTCAGTGAGACACGACTCAGGAGAGTCACGACTCAGGCGAGTCACGACTCAGGAGAGTCACGACTCAGGAGAGACCCTCAGTGAGTCACGACTCAGGCGAGTCACGACTCAGGCGAGTCACGACTCAGGCGAGTCACGACTCAGGCGAGTCCCTCAGTGAGACATAAATTGAGTTGATGATCTAAAACTAGAGGTTTGGTTCCTTGTTACTCATACTGATCAGAGGTACAGGTGGATAGAGATGAATGCGGTCTACACGGTAAAGGCATTCATATAGACAGCAAAAGAAATCAGTATTCAAAGTATAACATCAAAATATGATGTTAATTGTCTCTGAGGGGTTTGAGGAGCTAGAAACACAACAGTGGAGGAACCTAGAGCAACAGGGAGTCATCATCATCATCTTCATCATGATGATGCTGATGATGATGCTGATGATGAAGATGATGATGAAGATGATGATGAAGATGATGCTGATGGTGAAGATGATGATGATGCTGATGAAGATGGTGAAGATGATGAAGATGATGTGTTTCTCTTGTAGCTCAGTCTGTTGTTTTCTAGTTTGTTTTCATTATCAGATTTCTGATGAACTGAACCAACCTTCACTTTTAACTCTTTGACTTCTGACTGGTCTGACTGGTCCCTGTTACTGGGAGATCCAGAGACGAGGAACTGTGTTTTTTATTTAAAACAGCTGACTTTAAGTAAACCAGGAACAACAACAACAAACCTGTTAGCTGTCATACCGGAACCAGACGGTAACAAACACAAACATTCATTTGAATGTAATGTTAAGAAAACAACTCTGCTCTCCGTTAACGACACGATATCTCCAACACGTTAAAACACATGAAACACTAACACATGAAACACATGAAACAAATGAAACACAAACACATGAAACACAAACACATGAAACACTAACACATGAACACATGAAACACATGAAACACAAACACATGAACACATGAAACAAATGAAACACATGAAACAAATGAAACACTAACACATGAAACACTAACACATGAACACATGAAACACATGAAACAAAAGAAACAAATGAAACACTAACACATGAAACACTAACACATGAAACACATGAAACACTAACACATGAAACACTAACACATGAACAAATGAAACAAATGAAACACTAACACATGAAACACTAACACATGAAACACTAACACATGAAACACATGAAACAAATGAAACACTAACACATGAAACACTAACACATGAAACACATGAAACACTAACACATGAAACACATGAAACACTAACACATGAAACACTAACACATGAAACACATGAAACAAATGAAACACTAACACATGAAACACTAACACATGAAACACTAACACATGAAACACATGAAACAAATGAAACACTAACACATGAAACACTAACACATGAAACACATGAAACAAATGAAACACATGAAACACTAACACATGAAACACTAACACATGAAACACATGAAACACTAACACATGAAACACTAACACATGAAACACATGAAACACATGAAACACATGAAACACTAACACATGAAACACTAACACATGAAACACATGAAACAAATGAAACACATGAAACACTAACACATGAAACACTAACACATGAAACACTAACACATGAAACACATGAAACACAAACACATGAAACACAAACACATGAACACATGAAACAAATGAAACAAATGAAACACATGAAACACATGAAACACAAACACATGAAACACTAACACATGAAACACTAACACATGAAACACATGAACAAATGAAACAAAAGAAACAAAAGAAACAAATGAAACACTAACACATGAAACACTAACACATGAAACACTAACACATGAACAAATGAAACAAATGAAACAAATGAAACAAATGAAACAAAAGAAACAAATGAAACACTTACGATGCTCTGCAGAACGGACGCGTGCGCGCTGAGCAGCTTCCGCATGTGTCCTTTATGTGGCTACGTCATAATACTGCGACAAACCAAACAGAACAGTCCCAGGGTACATCCCAATGTCACATTAATACTATTAATACTATTTAATAATGACACACAGTATTAATACTGTGTGTCATTATTAATATTATTAATATTAGTACAGTGATGATTACTGTGTGTCATTATTATTAGTACAGTGATGATTACTGTGTTTCATTATTAATATTAGTACAGTGATGATTACTGTGTGTCTTTATTAATATTAGTACAGTGATGATTACTGTGTGTCTTTATTAATATTAGTACAGTGATGATTACTGTGTGTCTTTATTAATATTAGTACAGTGATGATTACTGTGTGTCTTTATTAATATTAGTACAGTGATGATTACTGTGTTTCATTATTAATATTAGTACAGTGATGATTACTGTGTGTCTTTATTAATATTAGTACAGTGATGATTACTGTGTGTCTTTATTAATATTAGTACAGTGATGATTACTTTGTGTCATTATTAATATTAGTACAGTGATGATTACTGTGTTTCATTATTAATATTAGTACAGTGATGATTACTGTGTGTCATTATTAATATTAGTACAGTGATGATTACTGTGTGTCATTATTAATATTAGTACAGTGATGATTACTGTGTGTCATTATTAATATTAGTACAGTGATGATTACTGTGTGTCTTTATTAATATTAGTACAGTGATGATTACTGTGTGTCTTTATTAATATTAGTACAGTGATGATTACTTTGTTTCATTATTAATATTAGTACAGTGATGATTACTGTGTGTCTTTATTAATATTAGTACAGTGATGATTACTTTGTGTCATTATTAATATTAGTACAGTGGTGATTACTGTGTTTCATTATTAATATTGTTCTGAACCAGTTGGAGGCGAGAGAGTGACTTGTGGTTAATGCCAGAGAGGAGGGAGTTACAGTAGTCCAGTCTGGAAAACACAAATGCATGTATGATTTTTTCCAGGTCTGGGGGAGTGAGGATAGGTTTTATTTTGGAGATGGTTCTGATTTGGAGGAAACAGGACTGGACTACTTTTGTGATGTGGGGTCTGAAAGTGAAGTCGGAATCAAACAGAACTCCTAAGTTCCTTGCCGTGGAATTTATATTTAAAGACAGAGGACCAAGTGCATTTACAATAGGAGTGATGGGGTTTGGGGGACTAAATAAAATGATCTCAGATTTCGAATTATTTAGTTGAAGAAAGTTTTGAGCCATCCAACAGTTGATATCCTTAAGACAGTCCATAATAGCAGCTAGGCTTCTTGGGTCGTCGGGTCTCAGTGGAAGGTATATCTGTGTGTCGTCTGCGTAGCAATGAAAAGAGACATTATGACGTTTGATGATTTGACCTAGGGGGAGCATGTATATGGAAAATAAAATTGGACCTAAAATAGAACCTTGCGGAACATCACAGGTAATGTTAGAAGTAGAAGATGAGTCATTACCTATGGTGACCGAGTGGGTTCTGTCAGTGAGGTAAGAATAAAACCAACTAAGTGCAGAGTCCTTGATGCCAACCCAGCTCTTAAGACGGTTGGTCTACCGTGTCAAAGGCTGCATTTAGGTCCAAAAGGATTAAAATCGAGCTCTCCCCCCTGTCAGCTGCTAAAAGGAGGTCATTGGACACCTTGAGGAGGGCCGTTTATGTACTGTGTAAAGCTCTAAAACCTGACTGAAACTTCTCAAACACATCATTAAGACACATAAAGGCTAGAAGTTGGGTTGAAACAACTTTCTCTAAAACTTTTGATAAAAACGGAAGTTTAGAAATAGGCCTGAAATTGTTAAGAACCGAGGATCAAGATTCGGTTTCTTTAAAAGTGGTTGGACCTAAGCATGTTTAAGACTGGATGGAATATTTCCTGTTGCTAACGAGCTATTAACAATCAATAAAATACTGGGCCCGACTGTGTCAATAACCTGTTTGAGAAATTTAGTTGGTATAAAATCAAGGCTGCACGTGGTTGATTTCATATGGGATATGGTTTCTGCTAAAGAGGAAAGCAATACAGGATTAAAACTGCTAAAATAACTTAGAATATCCCTACTAACATGTAAAACACGGTCTGGGGGACAAATTTGTTGCCTAATGTCCTGTACTGCTCACACAGCTCTTGTGAGGCATCAGTGAAATGAGAGGGGGAGGGGGTGACCATTGAGTCAATTATTTTGAATAAAAGTCTTGGATTTGAGTGGTTTGCTGTAATTAAATTAGAGAAGAAGGACGTTCTACTTCACCGCATCTTTCCAAATTTCATAAAAAACATGTAAGCCTGTTTTTTTCCATTTTCGTTCCTTACTCCTGCAGTCTCTTTTTAAGTCTTTGGTGACCTCGTTTAGCCAGGGCTGGGGTGTTGTATTCGACCTTTTGGTTTTCAAGGGGGCAACAGAGTCCAGGACATTCTGGCAGGTGTGATTAAAAATGGATACCAGATCCTCTAAATGAAGATGAGGATTAAAAGCAGTTAAAAAAGCAGTAGTAAAAAGCTCAGAAAACTTGCTAGCAGACAGAGAGTTAAAAACTCGGCAGCAGACAGGTGAGCTGTCAGTAAGTGTTAGAGGATGTAGTAAAACCACATTAAATAAAACCGCTTTGTGATCAGACACACAGATATCCTTTGTCTCAAAGTTGTCAGGGCAGAGACCACTATAAATGACCAGGTCTAGGGTGTGACCCTTTGAGTGTGTAGGCTCCTGTATACCCTGCGTGAGATTAAAAGATTCCAGGGTATCCATAAAATCTGGTCCCGATCCCGGTCCTGGTCCTGGTCCCGGTCCTGGTCCCGGTTCACTCGTACTCGGTGCTCGTGGTGATGGGGTCTCCGCGGCCTGCCGGGCTGCTTCAGCGGCTGCTCGGGCAGATAGCGTCCGATGAGTATAGAGCAGGAAGTCAGCGGGTAAAACGGACAGAAGAGAAGATAATGTACGCTTCCCTCCCGTGAGTAGAAACTTTGTTTAGTAAAATATAACTGTTTAAAAGTAAAGATAAAAGTCAAGCTGACGGAGAGCTGCGTCCATGCAGCATGGAGCTCCTGCTACTTTCAGGGGCTGTCGGAGACATGCTAGTCTCTAATGTTCTCCACCAGACTGTTATAGAACATAGTGGTGTCTAATGTTCTCCACCAGACTGTTATAGAACATAGTGGTGTCTAATGTTCTCCACCAGACTGTTATAGAACATAGTGGTGTCTAATGTTCTCCACCAGACTGTTATAGAACATACTGGTGTCTAATGTTCTCTACCAGTCTGTTAATTCAATTTATTTTGAATAGCCCAGAATCACAAATTACAAATTTGCCTCACAGGGCTTTACAATCTGTACACATGCAACATCCTCTTTCCTGGAACCCTCACATCAGCACAGGAAAAGCTCCCCTAAAAAAAACATTTAACAGGGAGAAAAAAGGAAGAAACCTCTGGGAGAGCGACAGAGGAGGGATCCTTCTCCCAGGATGGACAGAATGCAATAGATGTCATGTGTACAGAATGAACAGCATAACAGAGATACAACACATTCAATGTATATGACATAAATTATTCATATAATAAGAGTAGTAAGCAGAGTAACGAAGGAAAAAATTAAGACTACTTATAATAACAGCAGCAATTATTATAGTAGAATTATAATTATGAAATAGGGAATAGTAATAGTAATGTGACTAATAATAATAATGGAAGTAGCAGTGGGTGTCAGCCGAGTCACAGCAGGAGGCACGACTACGGTCCAGGTACCACAACGATTCATGGAAACCTGCGAAGCGAGAAAGCAAAAAGGGCTTCAGGGTGGAAGCAAAGCTAATATGCGTAATGGTACAGGTAATAGTAATAGTAATGTGACTAAATAATAATAATGGTAGTAGCAGTTGGTGTCAGCAGGGCCATAGCAGGAGGCACGACCACGGTCCAGGTACAGCCACGATTTATAGAAGCCTGAGAAGCGAGAAAGCACCAAGACTCCAGGGTAGAAGCAAAGTCAATAAGCGTAATAGTACAGGGAATAATAATAGTAATGTGACTAATAATGATAGTGGTAGTAGTAGTGGGTGTCAGTAGGGCCTCAGCAGGTGGCACGATGACAGTCCAAATATAACCCCGATTCCTGGGAACCTGCAAGGCGAGAAAGCACAAGGACTCCGAGGAAGAAGCAATATCAGTGATGTGCATAAATAGGAGATTAATACATAAAGAAGGAGGGAGAGAGAGGAGAGAGGAGCTCAGTGTATCCTAGGTAGTCCCCGGCTGTCTAGGCATATAGCAGCATATCTAGGGGCTGGACCAAGGAGAACCTGAACCAGCCCTAACTATAAGCGCTATCAAAAAGGAAGGTCTTAAGCCTGCTCTTAAAAGTGGTGATTGTGTCTGCCCCCCGGACTGAAACTGGAACCTGGTTCAAAGTCAAAGTCAAAGTCAAAGTGTGTTTATTATTGCATGTACCAAATTGCTTCAGTACAGCAAAATTCTTACGACTTGGCAAGCATCATTCATCTACGCAGTAGACGTCATACATATAACAAAAATAACATAAAACTCTATAACACTATGACAATAAAACATATAAAAAGTAACATTAACATACAACAATTTAAAAAAAAAACATATATCTCTGTAGCACTATGACATTATAACAATATAACATATAACATTAACATTCAACAATTAGAGTACAGTAGAAGGGCTAGCAGCAGTTTAAGTGTGAATAGAGAATAAGTTAAAAAGAAATGTTAAGGATAAGTTAAAAGTTTTTAAAATTGTGCAAATATATATCTATGAAGTGAAATGTATGAGTGGGGGAGCAGGGAGTAGGTGGAGGTGGCAACTGTTCAGAGGTTCAGTGTTTCTGATTCAGAAGCCTTACAGCCAGGGGGAAAAAGCTATTTGTGAGTCTGGTAGTCCGTGTTCGGATGCTCCGGTAGCGTCTACCAGACGGCAGCAATGAGAACAGTCCATAGCCTGGGTGGCTGTTGTCCTTTAGAATCTTTTTTGCTTTCCTCAGGCATCTACTGTTGTAGATGCCTTGCACGGAGGGGAGATGGCTGCCGGTGATACGCTCCGCTGTCTTCACCACCCTCTGCAGGGCCTTGCGGTCGGCAGCGGAGCAGCTACCATACCAGGCAGTGATGCAGCCTGAGAGGATGCTCTCAATGGTGCATCTGTAAAAGTTTGTTAAAGTTTTTGAAGACATGCCAAACTTCTTGAGTCTCCTCAGGAAGTATAGCCGCTTCTGTGCACTTTTGACTGCTGAGCCTGCCTGCATGGACCAGGTTAGGTCATCCTTGATGTACACACCGAGGAATTTGAAGTTGGAGACTCTCTCCACTTCAGCTCCCTCGATGTGTATGGGGTCCTGACCCCCCCTCTGCAGCTTCCTGAAATCCACGATCATCTCCTTGGTTTTGCAGACGTTGAGAGACAGGTTGTTGTCTTGGCACCATTCTGCCAAGACCCTTACCTCATCTCTATAGGCGGTCTCATCGTTGTTAGAGATGAGACCCAGGATGGTAGTGTCGTCTGCAAACTTCAGGATGATGTTGGAACTGTGTGTTGCCACACAGTCATGCGTGTACAGGGAGTACAGGAGGGGACTGAGTACGCAGCCCTGGGGGCCCCGGTACTCAGGGTCAGTGAGGAGGAGGTGTGGTTGCCCATTCTCACCACCTGGGGTCTGCTCGTCAGGAAGTCCAGGATCCAGTTGCACAGGGGTGTTTTAAGACCCAGGCCCCTGAGCTTCGGGACGAGCTTGGCAGGCACAATAGTGTTGAATGCTGAGCTGTAGTCCACAAACAGCATCCTCACATATGTGTTGCTCTTTTCCAGGTGGGAGAGGGTGGCGTGTGTAGCTAGGGCAATGGCATCGTCTGTTGATCGGTTTGGACGGTATGCAAACTGAAAGGGGTCCAGGGTGTTGG
The DNA here is from genome assembly GCF_027596085.1 of Anoplopoma fimbria. Taxonomy (NCBI): domain Eukaryota; kingdom Metazoa; phylum Chordata; class Actinopteri; order Perciformes; family Anoplopomatidae; genus Anoplopoma; species Anoplopoma fimbria. The sequence goes on along the minus strand of NW_026554226.1, from coordinate 1,800 downwards.
GAAGGGTAGAGCAGATGTGGGTTCTGACCAGCCGCTCAAAGCACTTCATAATTGTGGAGGTCAGTGCTACAGGGCGGTAGTCATTCAAGCAGGTTACTGATGTTTTCTTTGGTATGGGGATGATGGTGGCCTGCTTGAAGCAGGTGGGGACTTCAGACAGATGCAGTGATAAGTTGAATATGGAGGTGAATACTTCCGCAAGCTGGTCAGCGCACCCCCTGAGGACGCGGCCTGGGACTCCATCGGGCCCCGATGACTTCCGGGGGTTCACCCTTTGGAGCTCTCGCCTCACGTCAGCCACGGTCAGGGACAGAGTGTAGTCGTCCTGGTCCTCGGCCAGTCTTGCTGAAGGAAGGGGGTTGGTTGCCTCAAACCTTCCGTAAAAGGTGTTGAGGTCGTCAGGGAGAGAGGCGGCAGGCTGATCATCACTGCTATTTCTCCCTTTATAGCCAGTGATGTGTCGCAGGCCACCCCACAGGCGTCGGGGGTCAGAGCTGAGGTAGGTGGACTCCAGCTTGTCCCTATATTCTCTCTTTGCATCTCTGATGGCCGTCCGCAGGTCACATCTGGACTTCCCCAAAGCCTCCTGGTCACCAGAGTTAAAGGCAGAGGACCGTGCTTTGAGCTTAGCACGGACATTACCATTCACCCAGGGCTTTTGGTTTGGGAAGGTCTTAACACTGACCCTAGGTACGACATCATCAATGCATTTGGAGATGTATGAGGAGACAGAGTCTGTGTATTCATTGATGTCCCCATCAGCTGCAACAAAGAACATCTGCCAGTCTGTTGTGTCAAAGCAGTCCTGCAGAGTGCTAATGGCTTCAGCACTCCGCGTTGAACTGCCCTAGAAACCGGTTTTTCCTGTTTTAGGCGCTGTCTGTAGGTAGGGATAAGCATAATGGAGGTGTGATCCGATTTTCCGAAAGCGGGGCGGGGGAGGGGTTTGTAACAGTTTCGAATCTGTGAGTAGCAATGGTCCAGAATCTGATCACCCCGGGTAGGAAAGTTTATGTGTTGATAGTACTTCGGTAAAACTTTCCTCATATTGGTCCTATTGAAGTCTCCAACAACAATAGAAACCGCCTCAGGGTGAGCGTCCTCAAGTCCATTAATTACTCCGTAAAGTTCCTCTAACGCGCACGTTTTGTCCGCCTGCGGTGGAATGTATACTGCTGTGACAATAACGGAGCTGAATTCCCGTGGGAGGTAGAAGGGGCGAACTTTAATCGATAACAGCTCCAGGTCTGGTGAGCAGTGTGCTGAAAGTGCAGCAACATCCGAGCCCCAGCGAGAGTTAACCATCAAGCATACCCCTCCTCCCCTTCTTTTACCTGACTCGGAAGTCCTGTCCTGCCGGTAGATGGAGAAGCCGGTCGGAGTGACGGCAGAGTCAGGCACCATAGGATCCAGCCAGGTCTCGGTAAACGCCAGTACACAACAGTTTGCAATGTCCCGCTGGAAGTCAATCCGTGCGTGTAGCTCGTCCAGTTTATTGTCCAAAGATTGCACATTCGCTAGTAGAATGCTTGGAAGCGGTGGGTTGCAGTATCTCGTCCGAGATCTGCACAGGATGCCGGCTCGCTTGCCTCTCTTCTTTCTCCTCCGTCGGCGTATTGGTAGGCATACCGGCGGTAAGACAAAGGAGTCACAGCAAGCACTCCGGTAAGTTGAGTAAAACTCCGTTTTAAGTGACGAACGAATTTCCAAAAGTGCCAGTCGATCATACTGAATGAGCGACAGTGCAGTACGTACAAAAAAACTAACAATAAAAACAATTATAAACATAAAGCTGCGTAG
>NW_026554225.1:0-514 GCF_027596085.1 Anoplopoma fimbria | reverse complement strand
CACAGTTTTAGCTGAAAATGACCTGAAATTGCAAGTACTGCTGTTTAGAGCCAGTTTCTTGATGGAAACCATGTAAAATATGTTACATTGAACATTATCCTAATTTTTAGTGACTATCCTGCAGGAATGTGTTTTGAGAGCTGTAAAGTGATAGAGTGCAACTTACAGCAGAATGTGTGGCGTTACCCACAGTTGTAACTGAAAATTACCTGAAATTGCAAATACTGCTGTTTAGAGCCAGTTTCTTGATGGAAACCATGTAAACTATGTATTCTTTCACATTATCCTAATTTTAGTGACAATCCTGCAGGAATGTGTTTTGAGAGCTGTAAAGTGATAAATAGCAGCTTTTGGCAGAATGTGTGGCATTACCCACAGTTTTAGCTGAAAATGACCTAAAATTGCAAATACTGCTGTTTAGAGACAGTTTTGGGAGCTGTAAAGTGATGATAAATAGCAGCTTTTGCACTGTTAACTTTAGTTTTTTCTGAAAATGACCTGAAATTGCAAATAC
>NW_026554223.1:0-642 GCF_027596085.1 Anoplopoma fimbria | reverse complement strand
AAATTTCAGTAAAAACTGTGTATTAATGAACATTATCGAGTTTCGAGACTATATCCTGCAGAAATGTGTTTTAGGAGGCTTAAAGTGATAAATAGCAGCTTTTGGCAGTAATGTCGCGTAAACTACAGGTAAACTGTGTATTAATGAACATTATCGAGTTTCGAGACTATATCCTGCAGAAATGTGTTTTAGGAGGCTTAAAGTGATAAATAGCAGCTTTTGGCAGTAATGTAGCGTAAACTACAGGTAAACTGTGTATTAATGAACATTATCGAGTTTCGAGACTATATCCTGCAGAAATGTGTTTTAGGAGGCTTAAAGTGATAAATAGCAGCTTTTGGCAGTATGTCGCGTAAACTACAGGTAAACTGTGTATTAATGAACATTATCGAGTTTCGAGACTATATCCTGCAGAAATGTGTTTTAGGAGGCTTAAAGTGATAAATAGCAGCTTTTGGCAGTAATGTTGCGTAAACTACAGGTAAACTGTGTATTAATGAACATTATCGAGTTTCGAGAATATATCCTGCAAAAATGTGTTTTAGGAGGCTTAAAGTGATAAATAGCAGCTTTTGGCAGTTATGTAGCGTTAACTACAGGTAAACTGTGTATTAATGAACATTATCGAGTTATATCCTGCAG
>NW_026554222.1:0-932 GCF_027596085.1 Anoplopoma fimbria | reverse complement strand
ACTACAGGTAAACTGTGTATTAATGAACATTATCCATTATCGAGTTTGAGACTATATCCTGCAGAAATGTGTTTAGGAGCTTAAAGTGATAAATAGCAGCTTTTGGCAGTTATGTAGCGTTAACTACAGGTAAACTGTGTATTAATGAACATTATCGAGTTATATCCTGCAGAAATGTGTTTTAGGAGGCTTAAAGTGATAAATAGCAGCTTTTGGCAGTAATGTTGCGTAAACTACAGGTAAACTGTGTATTAATGAACATTATCGAGTTTTCGAGATATATCCTGCAAAAATGTGTTTTAGGAGGCTTAAAGTGATAAATAGCAGCTTTTGGCAGTTATGTAGCGTTAACTACGAGTAAACTGTGTATTAATGAACATTATCGAGACTATATCCTGCAGAAATGTGTTTTAGGAGGCTTAAAGTGATAAATAGCAGCTTTTGGCAGTTATGTAGCGTTAACTACAGGTAAACTGTGTATTAATGAACATTAATGAACATTATCGAGTTTCGAGACTATATCCTGCAGAAATGTGTTTAGGAGGCTTAAAGTGATAAATAGCAGCTTTTGGCAGTTATGTAGCGTTAACTACAGGTAAACTGTGTATTAATGAACATTATCGAGTTTTAGAGACTATATCCTGCAGAAATGTGTTTTTAGGAGGCTTAAAGTGATAAATAGCAGCTTTTGGCAGTAATGTTGCGTAAACTACAGGTAAACTGTGTATTAATGAACATTATCGAGTTTCGAGACTATATCCTGCAGAAATGTGTTTTAGGAGGCTTAAAGTGATAAATAGCAGCTTTTGGCAGTTATGTAGCGTTAACTACAGGTAAACTGTGTATTAATGAACATTATCGAGTTTCGAGACTATATCCTGCAGAAATGTGTTTTAGGAGGCTTAAAGTGATAAATAGCAGCTTTTGGCAGT
>NW_026554221.1:0-6067 GCF_027596085.1 Anoplopoma fimbria | reverse complement strand
ACATTACTGCCAAAAGCTGCTATTTATCACTTTAAGCCTCCTAAAACACATTTCTGCAGGATATAGTAACTCGATAATGTTCATTAATACACAGTTTACCTGTAGTTAACGCTACATAACTGCCAAAAGCTGCTATTTATCACTTTAAGCCTCCTAAAACACATTTCTGCAGGATATAGTCTCGAAACTCGATAATGTTCATTAATACACAGTTTACCTGTAGTTTACGCTACATTACTGCCAAAAGCTGCTATTTATCACTTTAAGCCTCCTAAAACACATTTCTGCAGGATATAGTCTCGAAACTCGATAATGTTCATTAATACACAGTTTACCTGTAGTTTACGCTACATTACTGCCAAAAGCTGCTATTTATCACTTTAAGCCTCCTAAAACACATTTCTGCAGGATATAGTCTCGAAACTCGATAATGTTCATTAATACACAGTTTACCTGTAGTTAACGCTACATTACTGCCAAAAGCTGCTATTTATCACTTTAAGCCTCCTAAAACACATTTTTGCAGGATATAGTCTCGAAACTCGATAATGTTCATTAATACACAGTTTACCTGCGACATAACTGTCAAAAGCTGGTATTTATCACTTTAAGCCTCCTAAAACACATTTTTGCAGGATATAGTCTCGAAACTCGATAATGTTCATTAATACACAGTTTACCTGTAGTTAACGCTACATAACTGCCAAAAGCTGCTATTTATCACTTTAAGCCTCCTATTGCAGGATATAACTCGATAATGTTCATTAATACACAGTTTACCTGTAGTTAACGCTACATAACTGCCAAAAGCTGCTATTTATCACTTTAAGCCTCCTAAAACACATTTCTGCAGGATATAGTCTCGAAACTCGATAATGTTCATTAATACACAGTTTACCTGTAGTTAACGCTACATAACTGCCAAAAGCTGCTATTTATCACTTTAAGCCTCCTAAAACACATTTCTGCAGGATATAGTCTCGAAACTCGATAATGTTCATTAATACACAGTTTACCTGTAGTTAACGCTACATAACTGCCAAAAGCTGCTATTTATCACTTTAAGCCTCCTAAAACACATTTCTGCAGGATATAGTCTCGAAACTCGATAATGTTCATTAATACACAGTTTACCTGTAGTTTACGCAACATTACTGCCAAAAGCTGCTATTTATCACTTTAAGCCTCCTAAAACACATTTCTGCAGGATATAGTCTCGAAACTCGATAATGTTCATTAATACACAGTTTACCTGTAGTTAACGCTACATAACTGCCAAAAGCTGCTATTTATCACTTTAAGCCTCCTAAAACACATTTCTGCAGGATATAGTCTCGAAACTCGATAATGTTCATTAATACACAGTTTACCTGTAGTTAACGCTACATAACTGCCAAAAGCTGCTATTTATCACTTTAAGCCTCCTAAAACACATTTCTGCAGGATATAGTCTCGATAATGTTCATTAATACACAGTTTACCTGTAGTTAACGCTACATAACTGCCAAAAGCTGCTATTTATCACTTTAAGCCTCCTAAAACACATTTTTGCAGGATATAGTCTCGAAACTCGATAATGTTCATTAATACACAGTTTACCTGTAGTTTACGCGACATTACTGCCAAAAGCTGCTATTTATCACTTTAAGCCTCCTAAAACACATTTCTGCAGGATATAACTCGATAATGTTCATTAATACACAGTTTACCTGTAGTTAACGCTACATTACTGCCAAAAGCTGCTATTTATCACTTTAAGCCTCCTAAAACACATTTCTGCAGGATATAGTCTCGATAATGTTCATTAATACACAGTTTACCTGTAGTTAACGCTACATAACTGCCAAAAGCTGCTATTTATCACTTTAAGCCTCCTAAAACACATTTTTGCAGGATATAGTCTCGAAACTCGATAATGTTCATTAATACACAGTTTACCTGTAGTTTACGCGACATTACTGCCAAAAGCTGCTATTTATCACTTTAAGCCTCCTAAAACACATTTCTGCAGGATATAGTCTCGAAACTCGATAATGTTCATTAATACACAGTTTACCTGTAGTTAACGCTACATTACTGCCAAAAGCTGCTATTTATCACTTTAAGCCTCCTAAAACACATTTCTGCAGGATATAGTCTCGAAACTCGATAATGTTCATTAATACACAGTTTACCTGTAGTTAACGCTACATAACTGCCAAAAGCTGCTATTTATCACTTTAAGCCTCCTAAAACACATTTTTGCAGGATATAGTCTCGAAACTCGATAATGTTCATTAATACACAGTTTACCTGTAGTTTACGCTACATTACTGCCAAAAGCTGCTATTTATCACTTTAAGCCTCCTAAAACACATTTCTGCAGGATATAGTCTCGAAACTCGATAATGTTCATTAATACACAGTTTACCTGTAGTTAACGCTACATTACTGCCAAAAGCTGCTATTTATCACTTTAAGCCTCCTAAAACACATTTCTGCAGGATATAGTCTCGAAACTCGATAATGTTCATTAATACACAGTTTACCTGTAGTTAACGCTACATAACTGCCAAAAGCTGCTATTTATCACTTTAAGCCTCCTAAAACACATTTCTGCAGGATATAGTCTCGAAACTCGATAATGTTCATTAATACACAGTTTACCTGTAGTTTACGCTACATTACTGCCAAAAGCTGCTATTTATCACTTTAAGCCTCCTAAAACACATTTCTGCAGGATATAGTCTCGAAACTCGATAATGTTCATTAATACACAGTTTACCTGTAGTTTACGCGACATTACTGCCAAAAGCTGCTATTTATCACTTTAAGCCTCCTAAAACACATTTCTGCAGGATATAGTCTCGAAACTCGAAATGTTCATTAATACACAGTTTACCTGTAGTTAACGCTACATTACTGCCAAAAGCTGCTATTTATCACTTTAAGCCTCCTAAAACACATTTCTGCAGGATATAGTCTCGAAACTCGATAATGTTCATTAATACACAGTTTACCTGTAGTTAACGCTACATAACTGCCAAAAGCTGCTATTTATCACTTTAAGCCTCCTAAAACACATTTCTGCAGGATATAGTCTCGAAACTCGATAATGTTCATTAATACACAGTTTACCTGTAGTTTACGCGACATTACTGCCAAAAGCTGCTATTTATCACTTTAAGCCTCCTAAAACACATTTCTGCAGGATATAGTCTCGAAACTCGATAATGTTCATTAATACACAGTTTACCTGTAGTTAACGCTACATAACTGCCAAAAGCTGCTATTTATCACTTTAAGCCTCCTAAAACACATTTCTGCAGGATATAGTCTCGAAACTCGATAATGTTCATTAATACACAGTTTACCTGTAGTTAACGCTACATTACTGCCAAAAGCTGCTATTTATCACTTTAAGCCTCCTAAAACACATTTCTGCAGGATATAGTCTCGAAACTCGATAATGTTCATTAATACACAGTTTACCTGTAGTTAACGCTACATTACTGCCAAAAGCTGCTATTTATCACTTTAAGCCTCCTAAAACACATTTCTGCAGGATATAGTCTCGATATAATGTTCATTAATACACAGTTTACCTGTAGTTAACGCTACATAACTGCCAAAAGCTGCTATTTATCACTTTAAGCCTCCTAAAACACATTTCTGCAGGATATAGTCTCGAAACTCGATAATGTTCATTAATACACAGTTTACCTGTAGTTTACGCTACATTACTGCCAAAAGCTGCTATTTATCACTTTAAGCCTCCTAAAACACATTTCTGCAGGATATAGTCTCGAAACTCGATAATGTTCATTAATACACAGTTTACCTGTAGTTAACGCTACATAACTGCCAAAAGCTGCTATTTATCACTTTAAGCCTCCTAAAACACATTTCTGCAGGATATAGTCTCGAAACTCGATAATGTTCATTAATACACAGTTTACCTGTAGTTAACGCTACATTACTGCCAAAAGCTGCTATTTATCACTTTAAGCCTCCTAAAACACATTTCTGCAGGATATAGTCTCGATAATGTTCATTAATACACAGTTTACCTGTAGTTAACGCTACATAACTGCCAAAAGCTGCTATTTATCACTTTAAGCCTCCTAAAACACATTTTTGCAGGATATAGTCTCGAAACTCGATAATGTTCATTAATACACAGTTTACCTGTAGTTTACGCGACATTACTGCCAAAAGCTGCTATTTATCACTTTAAGCCTCTAAAACACATTTCTGCAGGATATAACTCGATAATGTTCATTAATACACAGTTTACCTGTAGTTAACGCTACATAACTGCCAAAAGCTGCTATTTATCACTTTAAGCCTCCTAAAACACATTTTTGCAGGATATATTCTCGAAACTCGATAATGTTCATTAATACACAGTTTACCTGTAGTTTACGCAACATTACTGCCAAAAGCTGCTATTTATCACTTTAAGCCTCCTAAAACACATTTCTGCAGGATATAGTCTCGAAACTCGATAATGTTCATTAATACACAGTTTACCTGTAGTTTACGCGACATTACTGCCAAAAGCTGCTATTTATCACTTTAAGCCTCCTAAAACACATTTCTGCAGGATATAGTCTCGAAACTCGATAATGTTCATTAATACACAGTTTACCTGTAGTTTACGCGACATTACTGCCAAAAGCTGCTATTTATCACTTTAAGCCTCCTAAAACACATTTCTGCAGGATATAGTCTCGAAACTCGATAATGTTCATTAATACACAGTTTACCTGTAGTTAACGCGACATTACTGCCAAAAGCTGCTATTTATCACTTTAAGCCTCCTAAAACACATTTCTGCAGGATATAGTCTCGAAACTCGATAATGTTCATTAATACACAGTTTTTACTGAAATTGTAATGTTCAATAATACACAGTTTACATTAACGCTACATACTGCCAAAAGCTGCTATTTATCACTTTAAGCCTCCTAAAACACATTTCTGCAGGATATAGTCTCGAAACTATAATGTTCATTAATACACAGTTTACCTGTAGTTAACGCTACATAACTGCCAAAAGCTGCTATTTATCACTTTAAGCCTCCTAAAACACATTTCTGCAGGATATAGTCTCGAAACTCGATAATGTTCATTAATACACAGTTTACCTGTAGTTTAACGCTACATTACTGCCAAAAGCTGCTATTTATCACTTTAAGCCTCCTAAAACACATTTCTGCAGGATATAGTCTCAACTCGATAATGTTCATTAATACACAGTTTACCTGTAGTTAACGCTACATAACTGCCAAAAGCTGCTATTTATCACTTTAAGCCTCCTAAAACACATTTCTGCAGGATATAGTCTCGAAACTCGATAATGTTCATTAATACACAGTTTACCTGTAGTTTACGCGACATTACTGCCAAAAGCTGCTATTTATCACTTTAAGCCTCCTAAAACACATTTCTGCAGGATATAACTCGATAATGTTCATTAATACACAGTTTACCTGTAGTTAACGCTACATAACTGCCAAAAGCTGCTATTTATCACTTTAAGCCTCCTAAAACACATTTCTGCAGGATATAACTCGATAATGTTCATTAATACACAGTTTACCTGTAGTTTAACGCTACATTACTGCCAAAAGCTGCTATTTATCACTTTAAGCCTCCTAAAACACATTTCTGCAGGATATAGTCTCGAAACTCGATAATGTTCATTAATACACAGTTTACCTGTAGTTAACGCTACATAACTGCCAAAAGCTGCTATTTATCACTTTAAGCCTCCTAAAACACATTTCTGCAGGATATAGTCTCGAAACTCGATAATGTTCATTAATACACAGTTTACCTGTAGTTTACGCGACATTACTGCCAAAAGCTGCTATTTATCACTTTAAGCCTCCTAAAACACATTTCTGCAGGATATAGTCTCGAAACTCGATAATGTTCATTAATACACAGTTTACCTGTAGTTTACGCGACATTACTGCCAAAAGCTGCTATTTATCACTTTAAGCCTCCTAAAACACATTTCTGCAGGATATAGTCTCGAAACTCGATAATGTTCATTAATACACAGTTTTTACTGAAATTT
>NW_026554220.1:17500-20787 GCF_027596085.1 Anoplopoma fimbria | reverse complement strand
GTGACTTTACAGGTAGAACAATGACAGGAACTGGGAGAAAATACTTGACCTGATATATTTACCTTACACTAAAACAGAAAAGGATAAAATAATAGTCCTAATAATTATTAATAATAACTAATAACATTTGTGTGTAATTACCCATTGCTTACATGGAAGGCTGTTAAAGATGGCACATGTATGTGTGTGTGTGATTGTGTGTAAGGGGATGAATACAAACATAACAATCATTATGATGAATCGAGGTTAATATAACGGAATGAATAAATGGATGGTTTAATACTTGAGGTATCGGCTGATTATTATATAGTTATAATTATATAGTTATAATTATTGAAATGAAAGTTTGACATTGAACCCAGAACTAACTCTTCCTCTATGACGTCACCAGATGACTACAGTTTACTGTTGAGAACTACAACCCAACATCCGGGTGCTGCAGCTCTTATTTTGAAGATCTTATTTTCATAACATTTTTACATTTTTACATTTTATTATGAACTAAACTTTTAAACTTAATAAAATGATGTTGCTGTTTGTGAAACAGATGTTTCTGCCTCCGGTTGTTAAAACAGTAAAACCCAGCGGCTCGTTGCTAGGCGACGCCAGCAGAGACTCCGCCCCTCACGAGCTGATGACGTTATTCCCTAACAACGAGCAAACACTTGCTTAGCAACCAGCTGTTTAGCAGGTAAGAGAGGAAAAGAAGGCTAATGCTAATGCTGCTAGCATGTTGATGCTAACGTGTTGATGCTAACGTTTGTTTTACAGTAAAGAGGAGTTTCTACCACGTGGCACCGGCTAACTATTGAAAGGTAGAGCTAAAGCTAACGGCAATGCTAATGTTAGCTAACGGCAATGCTAATGTTAGCTAACGGCAATGCTAATGTTAGCTAACGTGTTACTGCTAATGTGTTAATGCTAATGTTAGCTAACGTTAATGCTAATAATAATAATCAATAATAATAATAATCAATGCTAATTAGTCCCACAATGGGGAAATTATTTACTGCTAATGTGTTAATGCTAATGTTAGCTAACGTGGGCTGCTAATGTTAACTAGCGGCAATGCTAATGTTAGGTAACGTGCTAATGGTTAATGCTAATGTTAGCTAACGTGTTAAGGGGCTTGAACGTGCAACCTTGTGGTTAATGCTAATGACAAGCGTGTTAATGCTATTAACTCAACGGCAATGCTAATGTTAGCTAACGGCAATGCTAATGTTAGCTAACGTGTTACTGCTAATGTGTTAATGCTAATGTTAGCTAACGTGTTAATGCTAATGTTAACTAACGGCAATGCTAATGTTAGCTAACGTGCTAGTGTTAATGCTAATGTTAGCTAACGTGTTAATGCTAATGCTAACGTGTTAGCTAATTAATGCTAATGTTAACGCGGTTAATGCTAATGTTAATGTAACGTGTTAATGCTAATGTTAGCTAACGTGTTAATGCTAATGTTAATGTCAACGTGTTAATGCTAATGTTAGCTAACGTGTTAATGCTAATGTTAATGTTAACGTGTTAATGCTAATGTTAGCTAACGTGTTAATGCTAATGTTAATGTTAACGTGTTAATGCTAATGTTAGCTAACGTGTTAATGCTAATGTTAGCTAACGTGTTAATGTTAATGCTAACGTGTTAATGCTAATGTTAATGTTAGTTAACGATGTTAATGCTAATGTTAACTAACGTGTTAATGCTAATGTTAATGTTAACGTGTTAATGCTAATGTTAGCTAACGTGTTAATGCTAATGTTAACGCAGTGAATTGCTAATGTTAACGTGTTAATGCTAATGTTAATGTTAACGTGTTAATGCTAATGTTAGCTAACGTGTTAATGCTAATGTTAACGTGTGAAGTGCTAATGTTAACGTGTTAATGCTAATGTTAGCTAACGTGTTAATGCTAATGTTAACGTGTTAATGCTAATGTTAGCTAACGTGTTAATGCTAATGTTAACGTGTTAATGCTAATGTTAATGTTAACGCTTAATGTTAATGTTAATGTTAACGTGTTAATGCTAATGTTAGCTAACGTGTTAATGCTAATGCTAACGTGTTAATGCTAATGTTAGCTAACGTGTTAATGCTAATGTTAGCTAACGTGTTAATGCTAATGTTAGCTAACGTGTTAATGCTAATGTTAACGTGTGAATTGCTAATGTTAACGTGTTAATGCTAATGTTAGCTAACGTGTTAATGCTAATGTTAGCTAACGTGTTAATGCTAATGTTAACGTGTGAATTGCTAATGTTAACGAGTTAATGCTAATGTTAGCTAACGTGTTAATGCTAATGTTAACGTGTTAATGCTAATGTTAGCTAACGTGTTAATGCTAATGTTAACGTGTTAATGCTAATGTTAATGTTAACGTGTTAATGCTAATGTTAATGTTAACGTGTTAATGCTAATGTTAGCTAACGTGTTAATGCTAATGCTAACGTGTTAATGCTAATGTTAGCTAACGCAGTTAATGCTAATGTTAGCTAACGCATTAATGCTAATGTTAGCTAACGTGTTAATGCTAATGTTAATGTTAACGTGTTAATGCTAATGCTAGCTAACGTGTTAATGCTAATGTTAGCTAACGTGTTAATGCTAATGTTAGCTAACGTGTTAATGCTAATGTTAACGGTAGCTGGCAGGTCAGTTTTTCTTCATTACATGAGAAATGTCTGAAGCTGTCTAGTGGAGTAGAAGTATAAAGTACTACTAAAGTGAAGTATAAGTACCTCAGAGTTGTATACTATCAGGGTCTCCACATGAGAACTTCTAAATGTGATGTGTTCATGGTCCCCAGGAGAAAGCAGCATCGGTGTCTCCTCCTCCTGATGGATGAGACGGTGAAACCTCTGAGGGTTCCTCCTCTGATGTCCGTCTACGCAGACAAACACAACATCTCACACCTGGTGCAGGTACGAAACCACCACTGTCTGACCACAGCTGAGACCAGCAGGAGGACCACACTGAGTCTGTGTGTGTGTGTGTGTGTGTGTGTGTGTGTGTGTGTGTGTGTGTGTGTTTCAGAGCATGGTGTCCAGTCTGGTGATTGATCAGCGAGGATCCGATCAGTTACCTGATCAGTTTGCTGCAGAGGAGCAGCGTGGACAGTAAGTGGTCTCACCTGGTCTCACCTGGTCTCTCAGCTGTTGGAGGACAGGCGTCTTTGTCTTAAAGGACGCTGTTCTCTATGAGACGAGGTGTCCCTGTAGAGGAAGCTGACGGTAGAGGAGTCAGACATCAGTGCAGCCACCAGATGGCGCTGTGACTCTGCTCCTGTCTG
>NW_026554220.1:12500-15000 GCF_027596085.1 Anoplopoma fimbria | reverse complement strand
ACTAATCTGTGTGACGGAGCCTCTGCCCTCCGTTCAGTTATCTCCACAGCAACTGATCTGCTGCTACGCTTTTAAAGAAAAATACAGGGAGGCCTGTGAAGCAACATGACGATCTAAAGGAGGTTCTCCAGGTCCTTTAGAGTTCTAGAGTTCATTAAGGTGGTTTTAATGTTCCTTTAGGAGGTTCTAGTGGTCACTGGGAGGATCTAGAGTTCAATAAGGTGGTTTTAATGGTCCTTTAGGAGGTTCTAGTGGTCACTGGGAGGATCTAGAGTTCATTTAGGTGGTTTTAATGTTCCTTTAGGAGGTTCTAGTGGTCACTGGGAGGATCTAGAGTTCATTTAGGTGGTTTTAATGTTCCTTTAGGAGGTTCTAGTGGTCACTAGGAGGATCTAGAGTTCATTTAGGTGGTTTTAATGGTCCTTTAGGAGGTTCTAGTGGTCACTGGGAGGATCTAGAGTTCAATAAGGTGGTTTTAATGTTCCTTTAGGAGGTTCTAGTGGTCACTAGGAGGATCTAGAGTTCATTAAGGTGGTTTTAATGTTCCTTTAGGAGGTTCTAGTGGTCACTAGGAGGATCTAGAGTTCATTAAGGTGGTTCTTATGTTCCTTTAGGAGGTTCTAGTGGTCACTAGGAGGATCTAGAGTTCATTTAGGTGGTTTTAGTGTTACTTGAGGAGGTTCTAGTGGTCCCTAGGAGGATCTAGAGTTCATTTAGGTGGTTTTAATGGTCCTTTAGGAGGTTCTAGTGGTCACTAGGAGGATCTAGAGTTCATTTAGGTGGTTTTAGTGTTACTTTAGGAGGTTCTAGTGGTGTTAGTTTTATGTTTTAATTTGTTTCACTTTGTGTTGGGTTCCTTCTCGGTGTGTTAAACATCTGATTTATTTCCAGTGAACTCCTGTGAGGGTTCTACAGACAGAAAACATGTCTGTCATCTGTTCTTCTCACCTTCAGTCAGAGGCTCCGTGTTCAGTGTGTGTGTGTGTGTGTGTTGTTATAATGTGTGTGTGTGTGTTATAGTATGTGTGTATTTTATAGTATGTGTGTGTTTGTTATAGTGTGTGTTACAGTGTGTGTGTGTTGATCAGCACTAAACAGCGTTCAGTTTTCGTCTTTTCCTCTAAACTCTACTAACAGCTGCTTCTTTCAGCCTTCAACGTTGAGCATTTAACTTCTGTGATAAGTGTGTGTGTGTGTGTGTGTGTGTGTGTGTGTGTGTGTGTGTGTGTGTGTGTGTGTGTGTGTGTGTGTGTGTGTGTGTGTGTGTGTGTGTGTGTGTGTGTGTGTGTGTGTGTGTGTGTGTGTGTGTGTGATACTTTCATCTGTTAATGGCTGTTTTTGGCCGCAGGCTAAACTCATCACACACATACACCAGGGACTGTGTGTGTGTGTGTGATGTCTTTATCTTCTGTTTGTCAGTGTGAATGGAGGAGAGGAGGATGATTGACAGCTCCCATCAGGGCCCGCCTCATCCTGTCACATTAAACACTTTACCTGTCTGTCTGTCTGTCTGTCTGTCTGTCTGTCTGTCTGTCTGTCTGTCTGTCTGTCTGTCTGCCTGTCTGTCTGTCTCTCTAGTTTCAAGTCTTCTTCAATACAGCATGATGTTCATTTAGTAAATGATGCTCCATTTAGAGTCAAACAGACCATAAAGCAGGGGATGCTTTAGGGCGGGGCTACACACTGATTGACAGGTCGACACCAGAGACGGTCATGTGACAACTTTAACCCTTATTTAGCGTTCCAAGATGGCGACGACAAAAATACCAAAGTAGAAGACTGAAAACGTCCACAAACCACCGGGTCACTGTGTCTCCATCCACGTCTCAGAGTCCACGGGGAACGCTAGATGTTTGAGACAGAAGATACCAAGCAGAACGTTTGTCCTGAGGGGGCGCTAGAGGAAAGATCAATACTTATATCACTCATCCTCTGGTTGACATGTTCAGAACACAGACTGAATATAAGAAGAGGACGTTGTCATGGTGACGCCTCTCACTGGATTGTGGAATGATGTTGTGAAGCATTCAGTTTGCCGTTTTGCCGTCGCCATCTTGGATTAAGGCGACGACAAATTGTTTGTTTGCAACCAGTGAAAAGGAAGTGACCATATTTGGACTGAAGAGGAGGAGTGACGTAGAGACCTGTCAATCACATTGAGATTCACCAGAGGGGCGTTTACTGACCTGTTCTATATCAGAGAACTAAACATTATCTAACCATTGTGTGTGTGTGTGTGTGTGTGTGTGTGTGTGTGTGTGTGTGTGTGTGTGTGTGTGTGTGTGTGTGTGTGTGTGTGTGTGTGTGTGTGTGTGTGTGTGTGTGTGTGTGTGTGTGTGTGTGTGTGTGTGTGTGTGTGTGTGTGTGTGTGTGTGTGGTGTGTGTGTGTGTGTATGGTGTGTGTGTGTGTGTGTGGTGTGTGTGTGGTGTGTGTGTGTGTGTCACAGGGCTGGGTGTTGGAGGGAATCCCTCAGACTCGTCTTCAGGCTCTGAGTCTCCA
>NW_026554220.1:0-2500 GCF_027596085.1 Anoplopoma fimbria | reverse complement strand
TCTGTGCTTCACTGACTGTTAGCATGAAGCTAGCATTAGCTGCTGCCCCCACACACACACACATACCACGATGTGTGTGTGTGTGTGTGTGAGAGTGTGTGTGTGTGTGTGTGTGTGTGTGTGTGTGTGTGTGTGTGAGTGTGTGTGTGTGAGTGTCTCTGTGTGTGTCTGTGTGTGTGTGTGTGTGTGTGTGAGTGTCTCTGTGTCTCTGTGTGTGTGTGTGTGAGTGTGTGTGTGTGAGTGTCTCTGTGTCTCTGTGTGTGTGTGTGTGTGTGTGTGTGTGTGAGTGTCTCTGTGTCTCTGTGTGAGTGTGAGTGTGAGTGTCTCTGTGTGTGTGTGTGTGTGAGTGTGTGTGTGTGAGTGTGTGTGTGTGTGAGAGAGTGTGAGTGTGTGAGAGTGTGAGTGAGTGTGTGTGTGTGTGTGTAGCTGTTGTGTTAGCTGGTTCATTCACTGTGTGTAAAGCAGAGCTAACGATGCTAAACAGGCTAGCTGAGGTAGACTCACTACCAGGAGACAGGACAATAATAATCACAATAATCATAATGATAATAATCACATCTGTATGTAGAATCAGGTGAACAGGGGGCAGTGTGTAGTTCAAAGGAATCGAACGTGTGGCTTTGATGTGTAGATTGTTTGATTGTTATTCTCTTTAATAAATGTGTCTTAATTCTGATGATTGATTTCATGTTGATCGTCTCCTGTGCTTCACTTTGTCTTCTCTCACCGTGAGTTCATGTCTGTATCTGATAATCCATCAACCAACCAACCAATCAATCTATAACTGCAGCGAAGGTCATCATCATCATCATCATCATCCATAAAGGCCTCCTACCTGTCTGCTGTGATCAGGTGTGCAGATGATGATGTCATCAGCCGACGACCAGCTGTGTCTGAACATCTGCAGCAACTCTTCCTCCTCCTCTTCCTCCAGGAGGAAGCCTCTGACTGCTCAGCAGAGATGGGCCAGAGTGAGTAATCAATAATCTGATCAATAATCTGATCATCAGTGAGTTATCAATAATCTGATCATCAGTGAGTTATCAATAATCTGATCATCAGTGAGTTATCAATAATCTGATCAGTTATTTTCTGTTGGTCCTCCAGAAGAAACAGACGGCAGAGAAGAGGAGGATCGACTCCTCGGAGGAGGAGAAGAAGAAGAAGAGAGGCTCCTCCAATCAGAGGCTGGATGACTCAGAGGAGGAGGAGCAGGAGGAGGAGCAGGAGGACACTCAGGTAAACACACCTGTCCTTGATGCTTCCAGTGCGAGTCAGCTGATCACAGAACAGCTGTAATACACAAATAAACAAAAAACATCATTTATTTACATCAGAGAAGAAGAAATGTTGTTTTTACTTCCTGTCTGCCGGAAATGAGAAGAAGAAGAAGAGAATGCCGTCAGCCTCTCGTTGTCTCCAGATGTTTGACTCTGTTGATCTCTCTGTCCTCCATTCATTCAGCCTGATGATGACGACCACAGGACACCACCGAAGAAGAAGAAGAAGAAGGACACAGGGAAGGACGCAGTGAAGGAAACGAGGAGCATCCAGACTTCCTCTCTGTTCAAACACAACCCAGAAATCCTAGAGATACTCAGGTACACTGCTGCTCTCTGATTGGTCCTCAGGTACACTGCTGCTCTCTGATTGGTCCTCAGGTACACTGCTGCTCTCTGATTGGTCCTCAGATACACTGAGAGGTTATTGGTCCATCCTCAGAGGTTATTGGTCCATCCTCAGAGGTTATTGGTCCATCCTCAGAGGTTATTGGTCCATCCTCAGAGGTTATTGATCCATCCTCAGAGGTTATTGGTCCATCCTCAGAGGTTATTGGTCCATCCTCAGAGGTTATTGGTCCATCCTCAGGGGTTATTGATCCATCCTCAGAGGTTATTGGTCCATCCTCAGAGGTTATTGGTCCATCCTCAGAGGTTATTGGTCCATCCTCAGAGGCTATTGATCCATCCTGTTGGTTATTGATCCATCCTCAGAGGCTATTGATCCATCCTGTTGGTTATTGATCCATCCTCAGAGGCTATTGATCCATCCTGTTGGTTATTGGTCCATCCTCAGAGGTTATTGATCCATCCTGTTGGTTATTGATCCATCCTCAGAGGTTATTGATCCGTCACTAATCATCTTCACCCTCCTCTCCTCTTTCAGACCAGTTGTCTCCCAGTTAAAGGAGAAGATTTTCACCAGTGACTCATTTTCAGACATGGACCTTCATCCACACCTGGTAACACAGACACACACACACACACACACACACACACACACACACACCTGGTAACACAGACACACACACACACACACACCTGGTAACACACACACACACACACACACACACACACACACACACACACACACACACACACACACACACACACACACACACACACACACACACACCTGGTAACACAGACACACACACACACACACACACCTGGTAACACAGACACACACACACACACACACCTGGTAACACAGACACACA
>NW_026554219.1:12500-21234 GCF_027596085.1 Anoplopoma fimbria | reverse complement strand
TACTGTAATTGAGTAGCTTTTTTGTGTACTTGTACTTTTTTAACTACTTTTTAAAATGTGTAATTTTACTTTTACTTAAGTACATTTTCTTTGGAGTAATGTACTTCGGTACATTTTACAGCACAAGCGTTACTGAGTAAAAAAAAATCTTTATTAGAAACATAATAAACCGTTGGAACACGCAAGACCGGTAACCCTAGCAACGCCTGTAAACAAACCTCGCAAAGCCCAATCCAGGGCTGAATCCGAATACTCGTACTTATAGTATGCATTTTGTAGTACGCCACAAATATAGCGCGTCCGAATGCTCAGTGTGCATTGTGTAGTACGGAAAACGTTTCCGAATGCTCAGTGTGCATTGTGTAGTACGGAAAACGTTTCCGAATGCTCAGTGTGCTACCGCCACTCAGTATTGTGCAGTACGGAAAACGTTAGGTCTACCGCCACAGTATACAACGGTAGGTCACTTACCGACTAAGAAGAAGAGATGGCTGACCCGACTCTACCAACAGCGGCTTAGAAAGACGTCATAGAAAGCGGCGAAAAAAAGAGACATTAAAAAGAGTGAAAAAGTAAAGTAAGTAATTAAGTAAAAAGAGACATTTTTAATTTAATAGCAACGATGACAAGACGGAAAACAATTTTGTTGTGTGCAGTGAGCACTGTGTGCTGTGTCACAATGACAATGGGAATTTGCCAGGTGGGCTTTCGATTTCCCAGGTGGGCTTTTGCACATCACAGTAGAGGCAGAAAACACTGATTGTAAAAAAGTAACTTTTTACTTTTACTCAAAGTACATTTTAAATTATTTACTTTTTACTTTTACTTGAGTAGATTTTTTGACCGGTAAATTTACTCGTACTTGAGTACAATTTCAACAGAGTAACAGTACTTGTACTTGAGTAAAATATTTTAGTACTCTTTCCACCTCTGATTAATTGTGACTTTACAGGTAGAACAATGACAGGAACTGGGAGAAAATACTTGACCTGATATATTTACCTTACACTAAAACAGAAAAGGATAAAATAATAGTCCTAATAATTATTAATAATAACTAATAACATTTGTGTGTAATTACCCATTGCTTACATGGAAGGCTGTTAAAGATGGCACATGTGTGTGTGTGATTGTGTGTAAGGGGATGAATACAAACATAACAATCATTATGATGAATCGAGGTTAATATAACGGAATGAATAAATGGATGGTTTAATACTTGAGGTATCGGCTGATTATTATATAGTTATAATTATATAGTTATAATTATTGAAATGAAAGTTTGACATTGAACCCAGAACTAACTCTTCCTCTATGACGTCACCAGATGACTACAGTTTACTGTTGAGAACTACAACCCAACATCCGGGTGCTGCAGCTCTTATTTTGAAGATCTTATTTTCATAACATTTTTACATTTTTACATTTTATTATGAACTAAACTTTTAAACTTAATAAAATGATGTTGCTGTTTGTGAAACAGATGTTTCTGCCTCCGGTTGTTAAAACAGTAAAACCCAGCGGCTCGTTGCTAGGCGACGCCAGCAGAGACTCCCGCCCCTCACGAGCTGATGACGTTATTCCCTAACAACGAGCAAACGCTTGCTTAGCAACCGGCTGTTTAGCAGGTAAGAGAGAGGAAGAGGCTAATGCTAATGCTAGCTAGCATGTTGATGCTAACGTTTGTTTTACAGTAAAGAGGAGTTTCTACCACGTGGCACCGGCTAACAGAGAAAAGGTAGAGAGCTAAAGCTAACGGCAATGCTAATGTTAGCTAACGGCAATGCTAATGTTAGCTAACGGCAATGCTAATGTTAGCTAACGTGTTACTGCTAATGTGTTAATGCTAATGTTAGCTAACGTGTTAATGCTAATAATAATAATCAATAATAATAATAATCAATCCTTTATTAGTCCCACAATGGGGAAATTATTTCTCTGCATTTAACCATCCCGGAGGAGCAGTGGGCTGCAATGAAGCGCCCGGGGAGCAACTTGGGGTTAGGTGTCTCGCTCAAGGACACCTCGGCATGTTGCCGGTAGAGGGGCTTGAACCACCAACCTTGTGGTTACGGGACAAGCGCTCTACCTCATGTGCCACAGTTTAACTAACGGCAATGCTAATGTTAGCTAACGGCAATGCTAATGTTAGCTAACGTGTTACTGCTAATGTGTTAATGCTAATGTTAGCTAACGTGTTAATGCTAATGTTAACTAACGGCAATGCTAATGTTAGCTAACGTGCTAATGTGTTAATGCTAATGTTAGCTAACGTGTTAATGCTAATGCTAACGTGCTAATGCTAATGTGCTAATGCTAATGTTAGCTAACGTGTTAATGCTAATGTTAGCTAACGTGTTAATGCTAATGTTAATGTCAACGTGTTAATGCTAATGTTAGCTAACGTGTTAATGCTAATGTTAATGTTAACGTGTTAATGCTAATGTTAGCTAACGTGTTAATGCTAATGTTAATGTTAACGTGTTAATGCTAATGTTAGCTAACGTGTTAATGCTAATGTTAGCTAACGTGTTAATGCTAATGTTAATGTTTAATGCTAATGTTAATGTTAATGCTAATGTTAGCTAACGTGTTAATGCTAATGTTAACTAATTGCGTTAACGTTAATGCTAATGTTAATGTTAATGCTAATGTTAATGTTAATGCTAATGTTAGCTAACGTGTTAATGCTAATGTTAACGTGTGAATTGCTAATGTTAACGTGTTAATGCTAATGTTAGCTAACGTGTTAATGCTAATGTTAGCTAACGTGTTAATGCTAATGTTAACGTGTGAAGTGCTAATGTTAACGTGTTAATGCTAATGTTAGCTAACGTGTTAATGCTAATGTTAGCTAACGTGTTAATGCTAATGTTAGCTAACGTGTTAATGCTAATGTTAACGTGTTAATGCTAATGTTAATGTTAACGTGTTAATGCTAATGTTAATGTTAACGTGTTAATGCTAATGTTAGCTAACGTGTTAATGCTAATGCTAACGTGTTAATGCTAATGTTAGCTAACGTGTTAATGCTAATGTTAGCTAACGTGTTAATGCTAATGTTAACTAACGTGCTAATGTTAACGTGTGAATTGCTAATGTTAACGTGTTAATGCTAATGTTAGCTAACGTGTTAATGCTAATGTTAGCTAACGTGTTAATGCTAATGTTAACGTGTGAAGTGCTAATGTTAACGTGTTAATGCTAATGTTAGCTAACGTGTTAATGCTAATGTTAACGTGTTAATGCTAATGTTAGCTAACGTGTTAATGCTAATGTTAACGTGTTAATGCTAATGTTAATGTTAACGTGTTAATGCTAATGTTAATGTTAACGTGTTAATGCTAATGTTAGCTAACGTGTTAATGCTAATGCTAACGTGTTAATGCTAATGTTAGCTAACGTGTTAATGCTAATGTTAGCTAACGTGTTAATGCTAATGTTAGCTAACGTGTTAATGCTAATGTTAATGTTAACGTGTTAATGCTAATGCTAGCTAACGTGTTAATGCTAATGTTAGCTAACGTGTTAATGCTAATGTTAGCTAACGTGTTAATGCTAATGTTAACGGTAGCTGGCAGGTCAGTTTTTTCTTCATTACATGAGAAATGTCTGAAGCTGTCTAGTGGAGTAGAAGTATAAAGTACTACTAAAGTGAAGTATAAGTACCTCAGAGTTGTATACTATCAGGGTCTCCACATGAGAACTTCTAAATGTGATGTGTTCATGGTCCCCAGGAGAAAGCAGCATCGGTGTCTCCTCCTCCTGATGGATGAGACGGTGAAACCTCTGAGGGTTCCTCCTCTGATGTCCGTCTACGCAGACAAACACAACATCTCACACCTGGTGCAGGTACGAAACCACCACCGTCTGACCACAGCTGAGACCAGCAGGAGGACCACACTGAGTCTGTGTGTGTGTGTGTGTGTGTGTGTGTGTGTGTGTGTGTGTGTGTGTGTGTTTCAGAGCATGGTGTCCAGTCTGGTGATTGATCAGCCGGAGGATCCGATCAGTTACCTGATCAGTTTGCTGCAGAGGAGCAGCGTGGACAGTAAGTGGTCTCACCTGGTCTCACCTGGTCTCTCAGCTGTTGGAGGACAGGCGTCTTTGTCTTAAAGGACGCTGTTCTCTATGAGACGAGGTGTCCCTGTAGAGGAAGCTGACGGTAGAGGAGTCAGACATCAGTGCAGCCACCAGATGGCGCTGTGACTCTGCTCCTGTCTGTCCTTTGATTTCATTATTTTAATTATCTTCAATGAAGAATATGTTCTCCGTTCTGTTTACTCTGTATGGACATAATTGAAAAGTAATAATATTAGTATTTATATACACATATACAGTATATATATGTATGTGTATATATATATATATATATATATATATATATATATATATATATATTTATATTGAATCTTGTCTCTTAAATTAACCTAAAGTTGTTTTATTATTTTAATATTGATCCTTGTTGAAGTCTGTAGACACTGAACTTCTCTGTCTGTCTCTGTCTGTCTGTCTGTCTCTCGCTCTCTCTCCCTCCCTCCCTCCATTCTCTCTCTGTCTCTCTCTCTCTGTCTGTCTGTCTGTATCTCTGTCTCTCTCTCACTGTCTCTCTCTCTCTGTCTGTCTGTGTGTCTGTCTGTGTGTCTGTCTCTCTGTCTGTCTGTCTGTCTGTCTGTCTCTCTCTGTCTATCTCTGTCTCTCTCTCTGTCTGTCTGTCTGTCTGTCTCTCTCTCTGTCTCTCTCTCTGTCTGTCTGTCTGTCTCTCTCTCTCTCTCTGTCTGTCTGTCTGTCTGTCTGTCTGTCTGTCTGTCTGTCTCTCTGTCTCTCTGTCTCTCTCTCTCTCTCTCTGTGTCTGTCTGTGTGGTCAGTCCCCAGGGTCCTGGTCCTCGGTCCTCCTGCGGTTGGTAAACACACAGTGGTGAGTGTTACAGAAGCTTCATTAATGTCAGTGTGAAGAAGACTGTGATGAAGATGAGTGTGACATCATGTTTAGTTTAGATCCAAACATCAGCTGCTGTCTGTTGTTGTTGTTGTTGTTGTTGTTGACTGAGCTCACGGTGCTGCTGGTTAAAACATGTTTCACTTAAACTACAGTTTAGTCACTTTCATAATGATGAAGATGAGGTCTGCTCCTCGTCTTCATCAACATGTTCAGTCGTGGTTAATAAACGCAGGGAGACGTTCAGCTGATGCATCAAGGCTCCTGACTTCCTGTCCTCACTTCTTCTTCTTCTTCTTCTTCTTCTTCTTCTTCTTCTTCTTCTTCTGTGGTGGTTGTTGTCGTCCTTCAGGCCAAAAAGCTGAGTGCTGAGCTGAGAGCCGTCCATCTGACCACAGACAGTCTACTGCAGGACCAATCAGAGCTGAGCACACAGGTACACACACACACAGAGCACTTACAGACTGTAGTTGTGTGTGGGGCTTTATCAGAGCTGAATAGAAGCAAGGTGACCTCGGACCTCCAACCAAAACACTGTGATGTCATAGAAACACCTGAAACACAGATCCCTTCATTCTTCAGCCTTCAACATTTTCAGACACACAGCGTCCTTTTTCTGTCTGACACACATTTACTGATCTGTGTGTGTGTGTGTGTGTGTGTGTGTGTGTGTGTGTGTGTGTGTGTGTGTGTGTGTGTGTGTGTGTGTGTGTGTGTGTGTGTGTGTGTGTGTGTGTGTGTGTGTGTGTGTGTTCAGGAGCTTCCTGCTGATCTGCTGGTCAGACGGATTCAACAGCGACTGAATGAGATCGACTGCTTCAACAGAGTAAGACTGCCTACTGTCCAACACAAAGTACTGTCTACTGTCCAACACAAAGTACTGTCTACTGTCCAACACAAAGTACTGTCTACTGTCCAACAAAGTACTAACAAAGTACTAACAAAGTACTGTCTACTGTCCAACACAAAGTACTGTCTACTGTCCAACAAAGTACTAACAAAGTACTAACAAAGTACTGTCTACTGTCCAACAAAGTACTAACAAAGTACTGTTACTGTCCTACAAAGTACTAACAAAGTACTGTCTACTGTCCAACAAAGTACTAACAAAGTACTGTTACTGTCCTACAAAGTACTAACAAAGTACTGTTACTGTCCTACAAAGTACTAACAAAGTACTGTTACTGTCCTACAAAGTACTGATACTGTGTAAAGTCTTAAACGACCCTCACAAAGGAGAAACAGAAACAGGTTTTTGAACACAGATTTCCCTGCAGCAGAGTTTGTTCTCCCAGGTGATAACTCGCTCATCAATCAAACATGTGAAAGAGCACAATCCTGTGAGAGGATGTAGTAGATGATGTGATGTAGTAGTACTGTGTAGTGCTGATGGTGGAGGTGGAGGTTGAAGTGTTTCACACTCAGACTGGACAGAGCTGTTTGTGAGACGATCTGATCCGTTCTGTCTCTCTGATCTGCTGCTGTGATAATAATAATTAGTGCTCTGGTCGCTGCTGTGTTGTACTACGATTCCCAGCAGGCCGAGCAGCGTGTTGGTGCGTCTCCCCAGAGATCAGCTGATCAAACAGAGGAGCTGCTGTCACATCAGCGTGTTATTTTCACTGGAGCTCGTCCTCTCTGCTGCTCCTCATTAGCATCACATCCTGTTTCCTGTCAGCGTTCATCAGGACACCGAGCGCTGCTTTCTGATCAGTTTAAGAGAATTAAAGAGAGTGAAGCTGCTGTCAACAACAACAACAACAACAGCACAACAGCACTAATCTGTGTGACGGAGCCTCTGCCCTCCGTTCAGTTATCTCCACAGCAACTGATCTGCTGCTACGCTTTTAAAGAAAAATACAGGGAGGCCTGTGAAGCAACATGACGATCTAAAGGAGGTTCTCCAGGTCCTTTAGAGTTCTAGAGTTCATTAAGGTGGTTTTAATGTTCCTTTAGGAGGTTCTAGTGGTCACTGGGAGGATCTAGAGTTCAATAAGGTGGTTTTAATGGTCCTTTAGGAGGTTCTAGTGGTCACTGGGAGGATCTAGAGTTCATTTAGGTGGTTTTAATGTTCCTTTAGGAGGTTCTAGTGGTCACTGGGAGGATCTAGAGTTCATTTAGGTGGTTTTAATGTTCCTTTAGGAGGTTCTAGTGGTCACTAGGAGGATCTAGAGTTCATTTAGGTGGTTTTAATGGTCCTTTAGGAGGTTCTAGTGGTCACTGGGAGGATCTAGAGTTCAATAAGGTGGTTTTAATGTTCCTTTAGGAGGTTCTAGTGGTCACTAGGAGGATCTAGAGTTCATTAAGGTGGTTTTAATGTTCCTTTAGGAGGTTCTAGTGGTCACTAGGAGGATCTAGAGTTCATTAAGGTGGTTCTTATGTTCCTTTAGGAGGTTCTAGTGGTCACTAGGAGGATCTAGAGTTCATTTAGGTGGTTTTAGTGTTACTTGAGGAGGTTCTAGTGGTCCCTAGGAGGATCTAGAGTTCATTTAGGTGGTTTTAATGGTCCTTTAGGAGGTTCTAGTGGTCACTAGGAGGATCTAGAGTTCATTTAGGTGGTTTTAGTGTTACTTTAGGAGGTTCTAGTGGTGTTAGTTTTATGTTTTAATTTGTTTCACTTTGTGTTGGGTTCCTTCTCGGTGTGTTAAACATCTGATTTATTTCCAGTGAACTCCTGTGAGGGTTCTACAGACAGAAAACATGTCTGTCATCTGTTCTTCTCACCTTCAGTCAGAGGCTCCGTGTTCAGTGTGTGTGTGTGTGTGTGTGTGTTATAATGTGTGTGTGTGTGTTATAGTATGTGTGTATTTTATAGTATGTGTGTGTTTGTTATAGTGTGTGTTACAGTGTGTGTGTGTTGATCAGCACTAAACAGCGTTCAGTTTTCGTCTTTTCCTCTAAACTCTACTAACAGCTGCTTCTTTCAGCCTTCAACGTTGAGCATTTAACTTCTGTGATAAGTGTGTGTGTGTGTGTGTGTGTGTGTGTGTGTGTGTGTGTGTGTGTGTGTGTGTGTGTGTGTGTGTGTGTGTGTGTGTGTGTGTGTGTGTGTGTGTGTGTGTGTGTGTGTGTGTGTGTGTGTGTACTTTCATCTGTTAATGGCTGTTTTTGGCCGCAGGCTAAACTCATCACACACATACACCAGGGACTGTGTGTGTGTGTGTGTGATGTCTTTATCTTCTGTTTGTCAGTGTGAATGGAGGAGAGGAGGATGATTGACAGCTCCCATCAGGGCCCGCCTCATCCTGTCACATTAAACACTTTACCTGTCTGCCTGTCTGTCTGTCTGTCTGTCTGTCTGTCTGTCTGTCTGTCTGCCTGCCTGCCTGTCTGTCTCTAGTTTCAAGTCTTCTTCAATACAGCATGATGTTCATTTAGTAAATGATGCTCCATTTAGAGTCAAACAGACCATAAAGCAGGGGATGCTTTAGGCGGGGCTACACACTGATTGACAGGTCGACACCAGAGACGGTCATGTGACAACTTTAACCCTTATTTAGCGTTCCAAGATGGCGACGACAAAAATACCAAAGTAGAAGACTGAAAACGTCCACAAACCACCGGGTCACTGTGTCTCCATCCACGTCTCAGAGTCCACGGCGAACGCTAGATGTTTGAGACAGAAGATACCAAGCAGAACGTTTGTCCTGAGGGGGCGCTAGAGGAAAGATCAATACTTATATCACTCATCCTCTGGTTGACATGTTCAGAACACAGACTGAATATAAGAAGAGGACGTTGTCATGGTGACGCCTCTCACTGGATTGTGGAATGATGTTGTGAAGCATTCAGTTT
>NW_026554219.1:0-7500 GCF_027596085.1 Anoplopoma fimbria | reverse complement strand
GTTACATATCATTCACCCATTCACACACTGATGACAGGCTACCATCAAGGTGCCACCATCAGACTCTAACTAACATTCATCATCAGTCCACACCGATGGCCTTCAGGAGCAACTTGGGGTTAAGTGTCTTGCCCAAGGACACATCGACTGCCGAAGCCGGGTATCGAACCACCGACCCTCTGATTGGAGAACTACCTTGCTCTACACTATGCCACAGCCGCCCCAGACTGAACCTCATCCAGTCTGGCACTCAACGACCTCTATGTGACCTCTATAAAATGACCTCTGTATGATGACCTCAGTGTGACCTCAGTGTGACCCCTCTCTCCTCAGAGTTTTCTTCCTGGAGTTGACGGACGAAGTTTGTCTGGAGAGAATCACTCTGAGAGCTACAGATCCAGTCAGTGGAGAGAGGTCAGTGGAACCAGTTCAACCAGTAAACCCACCACATTGTGGTTTAAATAAAGCTTTAAAAACACCTCAAACCAGTCAGGTTGAATTTAGATGAAATGAGTCTAAATGAAAACGTTTTTAAAAAACACAGATTACATCATATATAAATATCACATGAGTGTTTATATAAGATATCATATTATATGATGGGTTACAAAACGCACAGAAGAGAGCTCACTGCTCACACATATATATATATATATATATATATATGTTTATATATATATATATATATATATATATACATATATGTTTATATATATATATATATGAACATACATATATATATAAACATACATATATGTTTATATATATACATATATGTTTATATATATATATATATATGAACATACATATATATATAAACATACATATATGTTTATATATATATAAACATATATATTTATATATATATATGTTTATATTTATATATATGTAAATGTTTATATATATAAACATATATAAACATATATATGTTTATATATATATATATAAATATATATAAACATATATATAAACATATATATATGTTTGTATATATATATAAACATATATATGTTTATATATATATGTATATATAAACGTATATACAACATATATATAACTGTTTATGTATATATAAACATTTATATATATATATTTCATTTTTTTTATTTATTTATATATATATATTTATGTTTATATATTTATTTATGTCTTCCTGAAGGTTCCACGCTGTGACTCGTCCGGCTCCAAGCTCTGAGGTCCAGAACAGACTGAAGACCAGACCTGAGGACAGCACACACTCTGTAACACACACACTGAGTCAGTACAGGACACACACTGCTGCCCTGCAGGTACACACACACACACACACACACACACACACACACACACACACACACACACACACACACACACACACACACACACACACACAGACACTCAGACAGCCCTCTGAAGGACACACATCTTCTCCTATAAATGGAAGACGTGCTTCAGTGTTCTTCAACTGATCCTCATCATCACAATGTGGTTCTGACTCAATGTCCTCCTGTTTCACATCACGTGTGTGTGTGTGTGTGTGTGTGTGTGTGTGTGTGTGTGTGTGTGTGTGTGTGTGTGTGTGTGTGTGTGTGTGTGTGTGTGTGTGTGTGTGTGTGTGTGTGTGTGTGTGTGTGTTCAGTGTGTGTTTCCACATGCAGGTCTTGTAGATGCTGATCAGGATCCTCACTCTGTGTTTGAGTCTCTGGAGAGCAGACTGACAGCTGACTGACAGGTGGACTCACCTGGACACAGGAAGTGAAGGACTCTTCATTTCATACCAACGCTTTCATATCATATCATTTAAATCATATATATATAAACACCTTCTGTGTGTAGCAGCACATCCAGTCCCATCAGGTCCGTCTCAGGAGGATCAATAATGATCGGTTCAATAATATATATTGGGAGTACTCACTACACAGGACTTAATCCTCAGCTCTCATACGTAGCATGTCCAATATTTCAAATGTGAAGAAGCCAATCAGTGTGTGTGTCTGTGTGTCTGTGTGTGTGTGTGTGTGTGTGTGTCTGTGTGTGTGTGTGTGTGTGTGTGTGTGTGTGTGTGTGTGTGTGTGTGTGTGTGTGTGTCTGTGTCTGTGTGTGTGTGTCTGTCTGTGTGTGTGTGTGTGTGTGTGTGTGTGTGTGTGTGTGTGTGTGTGTGTGTCTGTGTGTGTGTGTGTGTGTGTGTGTGTGTGTGTCTGTGTGTGTGTGTGTGTCTGTGTGTGTGTGTGTGTGTGTGTGTGTGTGTGTGTGTGTGTGTGTCTGTGTGTGTGTGTGTGTGTGTGTGTGTGTGTGTGTGTGTGTGTGTGTGTGTGTGTGTGTGTGTGTGTGTGTGTGTGTGTGTGTGTGTGTGTGTGTGTGTGTGTCTCTGTGTGTGTGTGTGTGTGTGTGTGTGTGTCCCCTCAGGCTACCTTCTTCTCTAGAATCTTCTCCCGTCTCAGAGTTCAGCAGTTATTATCTCTATCTGTTTTAAGAGGTTTTACTCTGTTTGTCCTGTTTCTCAATAAAGACAAAGAAGAAAATGTTATTAATATTATTATTATTATTATCATCATTATTATCGTTATTATTATCATCATCATTATTATTATTATTATCATTATCATCATTATTAATATCATTATTATTATATCATTATTATTATTATCATTATTATTATTATTATATTATTATTATTATTATGAATAATATTAATATTTTTGTTATTATTATTAGATATATAATATTTTTATTAAGACATAGCTGTTTCCTTTTTAAAGTTCTACAGTTGATCAAAACTAAAATCAATAGTTACTCATTCTGTAGATTAACCTACTGAGTATTATGATGTCAGACAGACAGGCAGCTTGTATCAGTCTCCTTCCTTCCTGTCCTCCTTCCTTCCTGTTCTCCTGTCCTCCTTCCTTCCTGTCCTCCTTCCTTCCTATTCTCCTGTCCTCCTTCCTTCCTTCCTTCCTTCCTCCTTCCTTCCTGTCCTCCTTCCTTCCTTCCTTCCTTCCTGTTCTCCTGTCCTCCTTCCTTCCTGTTCTCCTGTCCTCCTTCCTTCCTGTTCTCCTGTCCTTCCTTCCTGTTCTCCTGTTCTCCTTCATTCCTGTTCTCCTGTCCTCCTTCCTTCCTTCCTTCCTTCCTTCCTGTCCTCCTTCCTTCCTGTCCTCCTTCCTTCCTGTCCTCCTTCCTTCCTATTCTCCTGTCCTCCTTCCTTCCTTCCTTCCTTCCTTCCTTCCTTCCTGTTCTCCTGTCCTCCTTCCTTCCTGTTCTCCTGTCCTCCTTCCTTCCTGTTCTCCTGTCCTCCTTCCTTCCTGTTCTCCTGTCCTCCTTCCTTCCTGTTCTCCTGTTCTTGTCTCCTCTTTGTCTCCTCGATGATTGAATCCTCTCTTCTCCTCCGGCTCCATCACGCTGACGTTTCAAAGTGACTGTTTTGGTAAATGACTATAATTAATCCTGCGGTGCGTCGGTTTGAGTCCCAGCGGCCCGCTGTGATTGACAGCTCTATTTTTAAGTCGTCCTGTCGACAACAGGAAGCGGAGCAGGAAGGAAATGGGACGTGACGGCTGCTGATGTGATGACGGATGTCTGTCCACTCCTGCAGAGACAGAACTCTCTGAGCAAGGCACTGAGGGGACCCGGTCCACGTCAGACCAGGTCCAGGTCTGGGTCCTGTTTTATGGCTGATGGTCCTCATTCAGACTGCTGCCCCTCTTCTGTTATGTTTATATATCAAAGTTTATGGATCAATAACAATGTTAAAGGATCAATAACAATGTTTATTGATCAATAATAATGTTAAAGGATCAATAATAATGTTTATTGATCAATAACAATGTTAAAGGATCAATAACAATGTTAAAGGATCAATAACAATGTTAAAGGATCAATAATAATGTTAAAGGATCAATAATAATGTTTATTGATCAATAACAATGTTAAAGGATCAATAACAATGTTAAAGGATCAATAACAATGTTTATTGATCAATAACAATGTTAAAGGATCAATAACAATGTTAAAGGATCAATAACAATGTTAAAGGATCAATAATAATGTTAAAGGATCAATAATAATGTTAAAGGATCAATAATAATGTTTATTGATCAATAACAATGTTAAAGGATCAATAATAATGTTTATGGATCAATAATAATGTTAAAGGATCAATAATAATGTTAACAATGTTATTAATACATTTTCTTCTTTCAACCATAAATAAAGCTAATAATAACAATAATGATAACAATAATAATAACAATAATACACCTCCTGTCTCCAACACAGACTCATTGACATGACGGAGGAAGTATTTAGATCCTTTTGATGTAAAAATACTGCAGAACTGTAAAATGTTAAAGTACTCATTGTGTAGTCTTTTGTCAGAGAGTTTAATTGTTAACATATTATAATATTTGATGTAAAAACATGACGCAGCATTTATTTACTCTTCAGTAGTTTGTATAAAATGTTTCATATTTCAAATGTTAATTATGTTTATTAATATAAATATATTATAATTATATGTGAAAGCTGTCCTCATAATCTACAGTCCTTAGATCGTTTTTTTCTTCGTCGCGGTAAAACATTATGAATCCTAAAAGATTATAAATCATAAAACAGAAGAATATTAATGTGACAGTTAATAAACTATTTTCTTTACTGTCAAAGAGCAGAAATCTTCACCGTGAGTTCACATGTAAAACAGTGATGGAAATAAAGAATAAAATATAAATATCATTTTAAATATTTATCTGCTGTGAGATATTGAACATTTGCTTATTGACAAAAATCTCTTTTCTTCCTAAAGAAATTAAAAACATAAGTTTCTGTGTGAACTAACTGCTGATGTTTCCTGTTTAATGTTCAACCATCACATCAATGAAGGATCATTTCATTTAGTTTGCTAACATTTTATTAATTAATGTAAACTATAAAGGTTCAAATAAGAATAAAGTGAATCTGCTCAATCGTTTGTTTATGTTTTGGTCCCCTTTTAATTTATTTATTTGTTTATTCATTAAATATTATGGAGGACTTAATCTCCAATTATAATTAATAAATAAATGCTTATATGTTCATTTTCATAATAAACTGCACAATGATTTTATATCTTTGTTTCATATTTATTATTTAATGTCAGATGTGTTCCTCTACAGAACAATTAATAAGATACATTATTAATTAAATTAAAGTAAATGATAACTGAAATGTCTCCATTTGATTTGTTCCTACATTGAGAAAGGCGTGAACCTACTGCGCATGTCCACAGACGCAGCTGTGAAGGAGGCGGGGCTTCCGTGACGTAGCAGGAAGTGCTTGACACGCGTGCTGCTGCTGCTGTGAGAGTTTAACGGTGAGTTCAGTCTGTGCTTCACTGACTGTTAGCATGAAGCTAGCATTAGCTGCTGCCCCCCACACACACACACGATACCACGTGTGTGTGTGTCTCTGTGTGTGTGTGTGTGTGTGTGTGTGTGTGAGTGTGTGTGTGTGTGTGTGTGTGTGTGTGTGTGTGAGTGTCTCTGTGTGTGTGTGTGTGTGTGAGTGTGTGTGTGTGAGTGTCTCTGTGTCTCTGTGTGAGTGTGTGTGTGTGAGTGTGTGTGTGTGAGTGTCTCTGTGTCTCTGTGTGAGTGTGTGTGTGTGTGTGTGTGTGTGTGGTGTCTCTGTGTCTCTGTGTGAGTGTGTGTGTGTGTGTGTGTGTGTGTGTGAGTGTCTCTGTGTGTGTGTGTGTGTGTGTGAGTGTGTGTGTGTGAGAGAGTGTGAGTGTGTGTGTGTGTGAGTGTGAGTGAGTGAGTGTGTGTGTGTGTGTGTGTGTGTGTTAGCTGGTTCATTCACTGTGTGTAAAGCAGAGCTAACGATGCTAAACAGGCTAGCTGAGGTAGACTCACTACCAGGAGACAGGACAATAATAATCACAATAATCATAATGATAATAATCACATCTGTATGTAGAATCAGGTGAACAGGGGGCAGTGTGTAGTTCAAAGGAATCGAACGTGTGGCTTTGATGTGTAGATTGTTTGATTGTTATTCTCTTTAATAAATGTGTCTTAATTCTGATGATTGATTTCATGTTGATCGTCTCCTGTGCTTCACTTTGTCTTCTCTCACCGTGAGTTCATGTCTGTATCTGATAATCCATCAACCAACCAACCAATCAATCTATAACTGCAGCGAAGGTCATCATCATCATCATCATCATCATCATAAAGGCCTCCTACCTGTCTGCTGTGATCAGGTGTGCAGATGATGATGTCATCAGCCGACGACCAGCTGTGTCTGAACATCTGCAGCAACTCTTCCTCCTCCTCTTCCTCCAGGAGGAAGCCTCTGACTGCTCAGCAGAGATGGGCCAGAGTGAGTAATCAATAATCTGATCAATAATCTGATCATCAGTGAGTTATCAATAATCTGATCATCAGTGAGTTATCAATAATCTGATCATCAGTGAGTTATCAATAATCTGATCAGTTATTTTCTGTTGGTCCTCCAGAAGAAACAGACGGCAGAGAAGAGGAGGATCGACTCCTCGGAGGAGGAGAAGAAGAAGAAGAGAGGCTCCTCCAATCAGAGGCTGATGACTCAGAGGAGGAGGAGCAGGAGGAGGAGCAGGAGGACACTCAGGTAAACACACCTGTCCTTGATGCTTCCAGTGCGAGTCAGCTGATCACAGAACAGCTGTAATACACAAATAAACAAAAAACATCATTTATTTACATCAGAGAAGAAGAAATGTTGTTTTTACTTCCTGTCTGCCGGAAATGAGAAGAAGAAGAAGAGAATGCCGTCAGCCTCTCGTTGTCTCCAGATGTTTGACTCTGTTGATCTCTCTGTCCTCCATTCATTCAGCCTGATGATGACGACCACAGGACACCACCGAAGAAGAAGAAGAAGAAGGACACAGGGAAGGACGCAGTGAAGGAAACGAGGAGCATCCAGACTTCCTCTCTGTTCAAACACAACCCAGAAATCCTAGAGATACTCAGGTACACTGCTGCTCTCTGATTGGTCCTCAGGTACACTGCTGCTCTCTGATTGGTCCTCAGGTACACTGCTGCTCTCTGATTGGTCCTCAGATACACTGAGAGGTTATTGGTCCATCCTCAGAGGTTATTGGTCCATCCTCAGAGGTTATTGGTCCATCCTCAGAGGTTATTGGTCCATCCTCAGGGGTTATTGATCCATCCTCAGAGGTTATTGGTCCATCCTCAGAGGTTATTGGTCCATCCTCAGAGGTTATTGGTCCATCCTCAGTTATTGATCCATCCTCAGAGGTTATTGATCCATCCTCAGAGGTTATTGATCCATCCTCAGAGGCTATTGATCCATCCTGTTGGTTATTGATCCATCCTGTTGGTTATTGATCCATCCTCAGAGGCTATTGATCCATCCTGTTGGTTATTGATCCATCCTCAGAGGCTATTGATCCATCCTGTTGGTTATTGATCCATCCTGTTGGTTATTGATCCATCCTCAGAGGTTATTGATCCGTCACTAATCATCTTCACCCTCCTCTCCTCTTTCAGACCAGTT
>NW_026554218.1:0-514 GCF_027596085.1 Anoplopoma fimbria | reverse complement strand
TGCTGTTTAGAGCCAGTTTCTTGATGGAAACCATGTAAACTATGTATTCTTTCACATTATCCTAATTTTTAGTGACTATCCTGCAGGAATGTGTTTTGAGAGCTAGCTGTAAAGTGATAACAGCAGCTTTGGCAGAATGTATACGTTACCCATAGTTTTAGCTAGAAAATGACCTAAAATTGCAAATACTAGCTGTTTAGAGACAGTTTCTTGATGAAACCATTACATTATCCATTTCAGTGACTATCCTGCAGAAATATGTATTGGTAGCTGTAAAGTGGCAAATAGTAGCCTTTTGCATTGTTAACTTTAGTTTTTCCTGAAAATGACCTGAAATTGCAAATACTGCTGTTTAGAACCAGTTTATTGATGGAAACTATGTAAAAATATGTTACATTGAACATTGTTAACTTTAGTTTTTCCTGAAAATGACCTGAAATTGCAAATACTGCTGTTTAGAGCCAGTTTATTGATGGAAACCATGTGTGGCAGTGGGCGTGGTCTGCGCTAGCTG
>NW_026554217.1:0-6330 GCF_027596085.1 Anoplopoma fimbria | reverse complement strand
TATTACCGTTATTACCACGTTATTACACGTTATTACCACGTTATTACCACGTTATTACACGTTATTACACGTTATTACCAATGCTATTAAGCACGTTATTACACGTTATTACACGTTATTACCATGTTATTACACGTTATTACCACGTTATTACACGTTATTACCACGTTATTACCACGTTATTACCACGTTATTACTATACACACATTACTATAAACATGTTATTATACACACCGCGTAAACATGTTATTATACACACGGTATTACTATACACATGTTATTATCACGTTATTACCACGTTATTACCACGTTATTACACGTTATTACCACGTTATTACCACGTTATTACACGTTATTACCACGTTATTACACGTTATTACACGTTATTACTATACACACGTTATTATCACGTTATTACACGTTATTACTATACACATGTTATTATACACACGTTATTACTATAAACTCTTATTATCACGTTATTACTATAAACTCTTATTATCACGTTATTACTATACACACGTTATTACACGTTATTACCACGTTATTACTATACACACGTTATTACACGTTATTACTATACACGTTATTACACGTTATTACTATACACACGTTATTACACGTTATTACTATACACGTTATTACACGTTATTACTATACACGTTATTACACGTTATTACTATACACACGTTATTACACGTTATTACTATACACACGTTATTACACGTTATTACTATACACGTTATTACACGTTATTACTATACACACGTTATTACACGTTACTATACACGTTATTACACGTTATTACTATACACACGTTATTATCACGTTATTACACGTTATTACTATACACACATTACTATAAACATGTTATTATACACACGTTATTACTATAAACTCTTATTATCACGTTATTACTATAAACTCTTATTATCACGTTATTACTATAAACTCTTATTATCACGTTATTACTATAAACTCTTATTATCACGTTATTACTATAAACTCTTATTATCACGTTATTACTATAAACTCTTATTATCACGTTATTACTATAAACTCTTATTATCACGTTATTACTATAAACTCTTATTATCACGTTATTACTATCAATTATAACTAATATATTAATCGATTCTTGGGAGACACCGTCAGCAGCTGCTGTTAGCGCTGATTAGCCTGATTAAGCTAACAGGTGGTTGTGTCATCAAAGAAACAGGTCCAACCAGATCCAAACAGGTCCAACCAGGTCCAACCAGATCCAACCAGGTCCAACCAGGTCCAAACAGGTCCAACCAGGTCCAAACAGGTCCAACCCGAACCACGAGACACTGGAATAGTTTAGACGGAATATACATTAAAGAATGGGAGCTGTTAGCTCAGTTAGCTCTGTTAGCTCAGTTAGTTCTTATAAATCACTTTTATTTTGAAGTATCTTCAAAAAAACTGAAAACACTAAACACACACACACACACACACACACACACACACACACACACACTCACAGAGGACAACCTGTGTGAGTCAGTCTTTAGTCTCCATCTGTCCTCTTCTCTCTGGGGAATCATTCTACTGAGACCAGCTGCCTCTAACACACACACACACACACACACACACACTCACACACACACACACACACACACACACTCACACACACACACTCTCACACAACACACACACACACACACACACACACACACACTCACACACACACACACACACACACACACACACACACACACACACTTCTTTATGTGGACCTGCTGTCTCAG
Organism: Anoplopoma fimbria; assembly: GCF_027596085.1. Classification (NCBI taxonomy): domain Eukaryota; kingdom Metazoa; phylum Chordata; class Actinopteri; order Perciformes; family Anoplopomatidae; genus Anoplopoma; species Anoplopoma fimbria. The sequence goes on along the minus strand of NW_026554217.1, from coordinate 4,558 downwards.
AGACAAAGACCCAGAGAGACAAACACAGTGAAGGTTTGTGGGAGGATTAAGACAAAAACTAAAAGACCCCCCTCTCTCTCTCCCCCTCCCTGTCTCTCTCTCCCCCTCTCCCTGTCTCTCTCTCTCTCCCCTCCCTGTCTCTCAGAGACTCCCTGACCTCTCTCTCCCAAAACACCCTGAAGGTCTCTCTCTCCCCCCCTCCCTAAGACAAAAACTCCCTCCCTGACCCCCTCTCTCTCCCTCCCTGTCTCTCTCTCTCTCCCTCCCTGTCTCTCTCTCTCCCCTCCCTCCCTGTCTCTCTCTCTCTCCCTCCCTGTCTCTCCCTGTCTCCCTCCCTGTCTCTCTCTCTCTCTCCCTCCCTGTCTCTCTCTCTCTCTCCCTCCCTGTCTCTCCTCCCTCCCTCTCCTGTCTGTCTCTCTCCCCTCCCTGTCTCTCTCCCTCCCTGTCTCTCCTCTCCCCCTGTCTCTCTCTCTCTCTCCCTCCCTGTCTCCTGTCTCCCTCCCTGTCTCTCTCTCTCTCCCTCCCTGTCTCCCTGTCTCTCTCTCTCCCGGTGTCCGTCTCTCCCTGTCTGCCCCCTGAAAACTTTCTCTGTCTACAGCATCAAGTTCTACCCTCCCTGTCTCTCTACTAGAACCGAGAACTAGAACCGAGTACTACTCCCTGAGTCTCCCGAGAACTCCCTCCCGAGTCTACTGCTCTCTCTCCCTCCCTCCCTGTCTCTCTCTCTGGGTACTAGAATAAACACTTGTAGTACTATATAACACTGTGTACTATATAACACTGGGTACTAGTCTCACTGTGTACTCTCTAGTACTCCACTGTGTACTAGTCTCACTGAACCTCCCTGTACTATATAACACTGGGTACTAGTACTATATCCCTGTCTAGTACTGTCTCTCACTCCCTGTACTAGTACTATATAACACTGTGTACTAGTACTATATAACACTGTGTACTAGTACTATATAACACTGTGTACTAGCTATATAACACTGTGTACTAGTACTATATAACACTGGGTACTAGTACTATATAACACTGTGTACTAGGATAAACACTGTGTACTAGTACTATATAACACTGTGTACTAGTACTATATAACACTGTGTACTAGTACTATATAACACTGGGTACTAGTACTATATAACACTGTGTACTAGTACTATATAACACTGTGTACTAGTACTAGTACTATATAACACTGTGTACTAGTACTATATAACACTGGGTACTAGTACTATATAACACTGTGTACTAGTACTATATAACACTGGGTACTAGTACTATATAACACTGGGTACTAGTACTATATAACACTGTGTACTAGTACTATATAACACTGTGTACTAGTACTATATAACACTGTGTACTAGTACTAGTACTATAAATAACACTGTGTACTAGTACTATATAACACTGTGTACTAGTACTATATAACACTGTACTAGTACTATATAACACTGTGTACTAGTACTATATAACACTGTAACATATAACACTGTGTACTAGTACTATATAACACTGTGTACTAGTACTATATAACACTGTACTAGTACTATATAACACTGGGTACTAGTACTATATAACACTGTGTACTAGTACTATATAACACTGTGTACTAGTACTATATAACACTGTGTACTAGTACTATATAACACTGGGTACTAGTACTATATAACACTGTGTACTAGTACTATATAACACTGTGTACTAGTACTATATAACACTGTAGTACTATATAACACTGTACTAGTACTATATAACACTGTGTACTAGTACTATATAACACTGGGTACTAGTACTATATAACACTGTGTACTAGTACTATATAACACTGTGTACTAGTACTATATAACACTGGGTACTAGTACTATATAACACTGTGTACTATATAACACTGTGTACTATATAACACTGTGTACTATATAACACTGGGTACTAGTACTATATAACACTATAACACACTGGGTACTAGTACTATATAACACTGGGTACTAGTACTATATAACACTGGGTACTAGTACTACGTAATAACAGCAGTACTCCTGTCTGTCCTCAGTACTTTCATGCTCACAGTCCACAGACAGACAGAGGGACGCCCCTACAGAGGTGAGACACATTCTCCCTGTCTGTCCACTCAACGGTGTCTTACTCACTTATTCATGACTCCTTTCAGCTGTTTCACATGGACTTCTTCAACACACTGTACCCGTCTCTCTGTCTGTCTGTCTGTCTGTCTGTCTGTCTGTGTACCTGTCTGTCTGTCTGTGTACCCGTCTGTCTGTGTACCTGTCTGTGTACCCGTCTGTCTGTCTGTCTGTCTGTGTACCTGTCTGTCTGTCTGTCTGTGTACCCGTCTGTCTGTCTGTCTGTGTACCCCGTCTGTCTGTCTGTGTACCCGTCTGTCTGTCTGTGTGTCTGTCTGTCTGTCTCCAGGTGCAGACAGACAGATTCAGTCAGTGAGACAGTTGATGGTGAACATCCTGCAGAACCACACCAAGGTGGACTGGCCAGACCACTGTCCTCCACTGGAACCATACAGGTACCAGAACCCTATAGAACCTGATTGGACCAGACAGAACCAACAGAACCAGACATATCAGTCGTCATGTGTTCCGGCTTCAGGAGACTCTGTTGTTGTTGTTGTTTACTTCCTGGATGATGATGTGGTTCTGACGTGATGTGGTTCTGTAGTTCTGTGGAGCTGCTCCCTCTGCTGGGTCAAAGGTCAGACCACTACACCGCCATCATCGTAGAGGAACCAGACTCCTACGTAGGACGAGAGGTAACCCTCATTACGTTACATTACATTACTACATTACATTATTACATTACATTACTACATTATTACATTACATTATTATATTACATTACATTATTATATTACATTACATTACTACATTACATTACAATATTACATTATTATTTACATTACAACATTACATTACATTACATTACATTACATTACATTATTACATTACATTACATTATTACATTACTACATTACATTACTACATTATTACATACATTACATTATTTACATTATTACATTACATTACATTACTACATTATTACATTACATTATTACATTACATTACATTACATTATTACATTACATTACTACATCTGTCCCCGGGGGGACGGCGAGTGATCCTCCGCGAGGATAATGGCCCCCGAAGTCCCCAGGTCGGTGGCACCGCACCCATTCCGATGTCCCAGTCGAGGCCCTCCACAAACTGTTCGATAGGATCCTCCCCAGCAGACTCCCCCTGGCTGTAGCCACCTGTTAGTCCCTCAGCCTCTGGGCATACACCAAAGGACGGTGGGTGGGTGTCCATGTCGTGCCCCGGAACCGGCGACGGTGGTCCCTGGGGAGAAACCTGTCCTATCAAGGACGGCTTTTTTTATGTCCTGGAAATTTCCCCGGGGACGCTGGCAGGCCGAGCGCCGCAGTTGGGCCTCCCTGACACAGCAGCCCTCCCCTGACAGCAGGCCGAGCAGTTTGTCCTCCCCTGACAGCAGGGGGAGTAGCTTGGGCCTCCCCTGACAGCAGGGGGAGCAGTTTGTCCTCCCCTGACAGCAGGGGGAGAAGTTTGTCCTCCCCTGGAGGGGGAGAAGTTTGGGCCCTCCCCTGACAGCAGGGGGAGAAGTTTGTCCTCCCCTGACAGCAGGGGGGAGTGAAGCCTTATCCTCCCTTGACAGCCTGACAGCAGGGGAGCAGTTTGTCTCCCCTGACAGCAGGGGAGCAGTTTGTCCCCCTTGACAGCCCCCTCCCCTGACAGCAGGGGGGAGAAGGCACGGACCACCGGCTGTGTCTGCTGCCCGTCCTCCCCGGTGCTGAGGTCTTTCAGGCCAGTGTAGCGCCTCGACTACCGTAGGTTCTCCCTAACACAGGTACGGCTTCAGCAGGTCAGTTCCACAACGGTATATTTATTTCCTTCAAAATAAACACAACATGCGACTGCCGCGTCGCTGCACTCGGTCCACCGTCCCCGGAACGCCACCACTCTGACGGCTTTACGCTCCCGTCTCAGTCCTGCTCGTGGTGTGACTGTTCCTCCAGAACTCCAGTCTGCTCCTGCTGAAGTAGCTTCAGCATCATTATCACCACATTACAGCTGTGTTGACTGAACTCACCACGGCACTGTTCCCATGAACCACTGCCACACCTCTCTCCCTGCAGCTGAGCGCAGACCACAACCACTGCCACACGTACATTATTACATTATTACATTATTACATTATTACATTACATTACTTACATTATTACATTACATTACATTACATTACAGTCATGTAGCAGACGCTTTTATCCAAAGCGACTTACAGGAAGTGTATTCAACATAGGTATTCAAGAGAACTACTAGTCACCAGAAGTCATCAGTGCATCTCCTTTCTTAAACAAGCATCTTAAAGCAGAAACCAGAGCAAAAGTATAGTGCAGAGGCAGATTACTACGAAGACAAGTACAACAAACTAATACGACTAGGATAAGTGCTACAACTCATAACAAAGAGAACCTGGACCGGGTCTCTCTGCAGGTCTTATTGGATCAGGA
>NW_026554216.1:25000-38492 GCF_027596085.1 Anoplopoma fimbria | reverse complement strand
ATAATGGTTAATAATGGTTAATATAGTTTTTTTCTGTCTGTAAATATTATATTTCAGTTATTGTGTTTTTCTACTGTTTTTATTGCTTATTTATAATACTTGTTTTTTTATTTTATTTTTACTTTTTATTTTCATTTTTATTTTTATCTTGTCTTTCTTTACTATGTCTCTTGTGTGCACTTTAACTCTATGCTGCTGTAAGCCTGCAAATTTCCCGCTGCGGGACTAATAAAGGATTATCTTATCTTATCTTATCTTATCTTAAATACTAACAAACACATAGTTGCTGGTCCTGCTGACCTCAGATCAGATGTTTAAGATTCTTCATTTCCATCAGATGAAGTTTCTCAACACATTTAAATAAAATAAAATAAAAAACTTTAAATGTTTTAAAGTCGTTCAGTCGGTTGAATAATTCTCTTAAAGATAAAATGTTCTGGTCTCTGATAATAACAATATTTCATCAGTTAATCGCTTTGTTAATCTGAATCAAATGTTCAGCCGTCTGATTGGACAGAAACAAACCTAATGAAATGATCTATCAGACGTCATGATCAATAATCAATAAACCTTCTCTGGTTAGTTCAGGTTCTCTTAGTTCATGTCTTTTTTTCAAGTGAACATCTGGAACAATCAGCTGCTAGAGGTCATGAGACCAGGACCAGTACCAGAGTCCCAGTGAAGACCAGGACCAGTACCAGAGTCCCAGTGAAGACCAGTACCAGAGTCCCAGTGAAGACCAGGACCTGTCAGAGACCAGAACCCGTCCTCCTGAGTCCAAACCCCATGAAACCAGAACAAGGACTGGATGAGTCCAATCAAAACCCTTAAAGGGCCAAAACAGTCCATAAAAGCAGGCGGGACCGGACTCTTCAGTTCTTTCTCACTTTCTTTAATCAGTAACATTTAAAACACAAACATCAACAATTATTTACATATTTCTGGAAAATGTAAAAACTGAACTTCGTCGTCTTCTCGTCTCGTTCTCAGATATTCTTTAGTTTGTTTGTTTGATCTTCTGGTCCGTCGTGGATCAAAACATGTCGGTGGTTCCGTTACGGGTCTGGTGGTCTGGATCCTCTCAGACGCACCAATCAGACGCTGTTTACTTTTGTTGTGATGTCACATCTGCTCAACCAATCATGAGCCATGCCGTTGCCTCAAGAACTTGAAAGTACCTGAACCTGTATCCAGTATCGGATCCAGACCAGGATCCAGATTTAGTTCCAGGACCTGGTCCCTCCAGACGGCGTCAGGTCCTGAAACAGCATCAGAACCGGAGAGGACAGCCGTGTTTCAGACGATCAATAAAGCTTCTGTTCAATAATCAAACGCTTGTTTGTCTCCACGGCGTCCAGTAGAAACCAGTGCTCCCAGTGCGCCGGTGTCAGTGGGGGTGTGGTCCGCTGTGGGTCAGGACTCGAGGCAGCAGGGACTGGACCGGGTGGTGGGCGGGGCTTCGGTACAGGTAGAGGTCCGGTGTGGGCGGGGCATGAGGGAACAGGAAGTGAGCTGGCAGGAACATCCGTCCGGCTCCGGCCAGCAGCTCCAGCCCGACGGCCGACTGCCGCTTCCACTTGGTTCTGACGGAGGAAACCCGCTCGTTACATTAATGACCAATAATCATCTTCATGTTTACAATAATGTAACAACAACAACATGAGAGGATCTCTGAACTGTTTTATAGTTCTTATCGTCGACGTTCTCCTTATTTTCTTCTGCTCAAAAGATAAAATATCAGCTTCATTTATTTACGTAGAAGTTCACATTTAAAACATTTTTAAAATATAATTTTTTTAAATCCAAAAAAGCAAATACATTTTTTCTCTGTTTGACCCAAAAAAATCTTGAAAGAAATAAAATGTGTTTTAAGTTGAGATCTTTGACTCAAATTGTCCAAATGACTCATCAGACGATCCGGCCAATCACAGGACAGGATTCTCTGTGAGGGCGGAGCAATAAGGATCAATAAATAATAAATCAGTGCTGTGATTCTGAACTAAAAGCTCCATGTTTTGTTCCTGCATTCATTATTAGGTCTAACCCTAACCCTTACCTCCTGTTCTGGGACCAGGTCTTGTGTTTCTTACCTCCTGTTCTGGGACCAGGTCTTGTGTCTCTTACCTCCTGTTCTGGGACCAGGTCTTGTGTCTCTTACCTCCTGTTCTGGGACCAGGTCTTGTGTCTCTTACCTCCTGTTCTGGGACCAGGTCTTGTGTCTCTTACCTCCTGTTCTGGGACCAGGTCTTGTGTTTCTTACCTCCTGTTCTGGGACCAGGTCTTGTGTCTCTTACCTCCTGTTCTGGGACCAGGTCTTGTGTCTCTTACCTCCTGTTCTGGGACCAGGTCTTGTGTTTGTTACCTCCTGTTCTGGGACCAGGTCTTGTGTCTCTTACCTCCTGTTCTGGGACCAGGTCTTGTGTCTCTTACCTCCTGTTCTGGTTCTTGTGTTTCTTACCTCCTGTTCTGGGACCAGGTCTTGTGTTTCTTACCTCCTGTTCTGGGACCAGGTCTTGTGTTCTTACCTCCTGTTCTGGGACCAGGTCTTGTGTTTCTTACCTCCTGTTCTGGGACCAGGTCTTGTGTCTCTTACCTCCTGTTCTGGGACCAGGTCTTGTGTTTCTTACCTCCTGTTCTGGGACCAGGTCTTGTGTTTCTTACCTCCTGTTCTGGGACCAGGTCTTGTGTCTCTTACCTCCTGTTCTGGGACCAGGTCTTGTGTCTCTTACCTCCTGTTCTGGGACCAGGTCTTGTGTCTCTTACCTCCTGTTCTGGGACCAGGTCTTGTGTTTGTTACCTCCTGTTCTGGGACCAGGTCTTGTGTTTGTTACCTCCTGTTCTGGGACCAGGTCTTGTGTCTCTTACCTCCTGTTCTGGGACCAGGTCTTGTGTTTGTTACCTCCTGTTCTGGGACCAGGTCTTGTGTTTGTTACCTCCTGTTCTGGGACCAGGTCTTGTGTCTCTTACCTCCTGTTCTGGGACCAGGTCTTGTGTTTGTTACCTCCTGTTCTGGGACCAGGTCTTGTGTTTGTTACCTCCTGTTCTGGTACCAGGTCTTGTGTCTCTTACCTCCTGTTCTGGGACCAGGTCTTGTGTCTCTTACCTCCTGTTCTGGTACCAGGTCTTGACCTGGGTGTCGCTGAGCTGCAGTGAGGCAGCCAGCTCCATGCGGTCCTGGACACTCAGGTACTTCTGGTTCTGGAAGCTTCCTTCCAGCTTCGACAGCTGCTGGTCGCTGAACGCCGTCCGAGCTTTACGAGGTTTCTTCAGATGTTCCATCAGCGGGTCTGAGGCCCCGCCCCCTGAGTGATTGACAGGTAGAAATGACATCACATCAGACCATCAGGAGTTTATTATTACTGGTCTCTGGATGTCTGCTGGACCTGAATCTGTTTTTAAAAATGATCTGAAGTGAAAACATTCAGTAAATAAATGTGATCAATACAAAGAGATGAATCATTGAAGTAAGTCTCCTTGTTGTCTCACATCACTCTGAACTGAAGGAGACTGAATGTTAACGCGTGCTGCAGACCTCAAGGGGCCTTGAACGCCCCACGGTGAGGTCATAGCGGGGTCAGGCTTTATCCAGACCTGGTTCCAGGTCTCACAGAGACCCCCAAAGGTTCAGTTTGTACATTAAATGGATCAGAAGAGGATTTTATGAACAGATTTACCTTCAATGACACATTTAGATTCATCACCAGGTTCAAACTGTTTAATCTCATCCTCATCACACTGTTCATCTTTTATTTATTATCAAAACCTTTATTTCTGTCATTAAACCACATTAAACCACATTAAACCATAAACCACATTAAACCACATTAAACCATAAACCATATTAAACCATAAACCACATTAAACCATAAACCACATTAAACCATAAACCACATTAAACCATAAACCACATTAAACCATAAACCACATTAAACCTTATTAAACCACATTAAACCATAAACCATATTAAACCACATTAAACCACATTAAACCATAAACCACATTAAACCACATTAAACCATAAACCACATTAAACCATAAACCATATTAAACCACATTAAACCATAAACCACATTAAACCATAAACCATATTAAACCACATTAAACCATAAACCACATTAAACCACATTAAACCATAAACCACATTAAACCTTATTAAACCTTATTAAACCACATTAAACCTTATTAAACCACATTAAACCATAAACCATATTAAACCACATTAAACCTTATTAAACCACATTAAACCACATTAAACCATAAAACCACATTAAACCATAAACCATATTAAACCACATTAAACCATAAACCACATTAAACCTTATAAACCACATTAAACCTTATTAAACCTTAAAACCACCACATTAAACCTTATTAAACCACATTAAACCTTATTAAACCTTATTAAACCACATTAAACCTTATTAAACCTTAAAAACCACATTAAACCTTATTAAACCACATTAAACCACATTAAACCTTATTAAACCTTATTAAACCTTATTAAACCACATTAAACCACATTAAACCTTATTAAACCATATTAAACCTTATTAAACCTTATTAAACCTTATTAAACCACATTAAACCTTATTAAACCACATTAAACCTTATTAAACCTTATTAAACCACATTAAACCTTATTAAACCACATTAAACCACATTAAACCTTATTAAACCACATTAAACCACATTAAACCTTATTAAACCTTATCAAAACCATATTAAACCACATTAAACCTTATTAAACCTTATTAAACCACATTAAACCACATTAAACCTTATTAAACCTTATTAAACCATATTAAACCTTATTAAACCACATTAAACCTTATTAAACCATATTAAACCTTATTAAACCTTATTAAACCTTATTAAACCACATTAAACCACATTAAACCACATTAAACCTTATTAAACCACATTAAACCTTATTAAACCACATTAAACCACATTAAACCACATTAAACCTTATTAAACCTTATTAAACCTTATTAAACCATATAAACCACATTAAACCTTATTAAACCTTATTAAACCATTATTAAACCACATTAAACCTTATTAAACCTTATTAAACCTTATTAAACGAAGAAAGATGAACGTGTAATAAACTACTGAAACTTTTAAAATCGTATGAATATAAATAAACAAAGGATCACTTTGAGCTGAATGTGTGAAATTATTATTGATGAACACATCAATTCACATTAATGCCTCAATTAATATGACTTGAGGGTAAATTCATTTATATTTGCAAATTATTATTATCATTATTATTATTATAATTATTATAATAATAATTATTATAATAATTATTATTATAATAATAATTATTATTATTATGAATATATCTGACATTAGATATGAGATCACTTTCTCTCACCGTCACAGCCGCTCACACTCTCATCCTGGAAGTCTTCCGAGGACCCGACCCGGGTCGGTCGGAGTAGACCAGTCCCGGGTCTGAGTAGACCAGTCCCGGGTCGGAGCAGGGCGGGCAGTCCGCTAAGATGTCCCGGATGAGGAAGGAGGAGCCGCGGGGCTGGAGCTGCTGCAGCCGGGGAGCAGGCTCTCTGTGCCGGGGAGCAGGCTCTCCGTGCCGGGGAGCAGGCTCTCCGTGCCGGGAGCAGGCTCTCCGTGCCGGGGAGCAGGCTCTCCGTGCCGGGGAGCAGGCTCTCCGTGCCGGGGAGCAGGCTCTCCGTGCCGGGGAGCAGGCTCTCTGAGCTCCGGAGGGTCTGCCCGGGAGAGCAGAGAGTCGATGCGGAACCCGGAGCCTCCGGAGGAAGAAACCTCCATCTCCGTCCGGACTCAGGTGAGCTGGACTCAGGTGAGCTGGACTCAGGTGAGTTTGAGGACTCAGGTGAGCTGGACTCAGGTGAGCTGAGGACTCAGTCAGGTGTTCAGCAAGAACTGTTCCACTGTGACGTCACATAAGATGGGACTCACAAAATAAAAGTGAAACTGTTAAACTGCTGATGATGATTATTGATCCAATAATCATCATCAGCAGAGAGAGAGAGAGAGAGAGAGAGAGAGAGAGAGAGAGAGAGAGAGAGAGAGAGAGAGAGAGAGAGAGAGAGAGAGAGAGAGAGAGAGAGAGAGAGAGAGAGAGAGACAGAGAGAGAGAGAGAGAGACAGACAGAGAGAGAGAGAGAGAGAGAGAGAGAGAGAGAGAGAGAGAGAGAGAGAGAGAGAGAGAGAGAGAGAGAGAGAGACAGAGAGAGAGACAGAGAGAGAGAGAGACAGAGAGAGAGAGAGAGAGAGAGAGAGAGAGAGAGAGAGAGAGAGAGAGAGACAGAGAGAGAGAGAGAGAGAGAGAGAGAGAGAGACAGAGAGAGAGAGAGAGAGAGAGAGAGAGAGAGGAGAGAGAGAGAGAGAGAGAGAGAGAGAGAGACAGAGAGAGAGAGAGAGAGAGAGAGAGAGAGAGAGAGAGAGAGAGAGAGAGAGAGAGAGAGAGAGACAGAGAGAGAGAGAGAGAGAGAGAGAGAGAGAGAGAGAGAGAGAGAGAGAGAGAGAGAGAGAGAGAGAGAGAGAGAGAGAGAGAGAGAGAGAGAGACAGACAGAGAGAGACAGAGAGAGAGAGAGAGAGAGAGAGAGAGAGAGAGAGAGAGAGAGAGAGAGAGAGAGAGAGAGAGAGAGAGAGAGGGAGAGAGAGAGAGAGACAGAGAGAGAGACAGAGAGAGAGAGAGAGAGAGAGAGAGAGGAGAGAGAGAGAGAGAGAGAGAGAGAGAGAGAGAGAGAGAGAGAGAGAGAGAGAGAGAGAGAGAGAGAGAGACAGAGAGAGAGAGAGAGAGAGAGAGAGAGAGAGAGAGAGAGACAGAGAGACAGAGACAGAGAGAGAGAGGTTTGTTGTGTGATGTGAAGAAAAAAGGATGTAAGGATTTATTAATCTGCTCCTTCAGCTGAAACTGTGTGTGTTTAAATGAGGACGTTGTGTTTCTGGTATTTTTATTCTCTTTATTCTCTTAAAGCTTCTTGTTTACTGTTTATTATCTGATGATCGATTCAATAAATAATAAACAAGTTTTGCTCCTAAAGACTTTAAATATCCAGTTATGAGTTTACAACATGAACAAAAGAGTTGAACAGGAACCAGAACCAGCTTATAGTTAGGACTGGTTCAGGTCTATAGTTAGGACTGGTTCAGGTCTATAGTTAGGACTGGTTCAGGTTTATAGTTAGGACTGGTTCAGGTCTATAGTTAGGACTGGTTCAGGTTTATAGTTAGGACTGGTTCAGGTCTATAGTTAGGACTGGTTCAGGTTTATAGTTGGGGCTGGTTCAGGTTTATAGTTAGGACTGGTTCAGGTCTATAGTTAGGACTGGTTCAGGTTTATAGTTAGGACTGGTTCAGGTTTATAGTTAGGACTGGTTCAGGTCTAGAGTAGTTCTGGTTCAGGTTTATAGTTAGGACTGGTTCAGGTCTATAGTTAGGGCTGGTTCAGGTCTATAGTTAGGACTGGTTCAGGTCTATAGTTAGGACTGGTTCAGGTCTATAGTTAGGGCTGGTTCAGGTTTATAGTTAGGACTGGTTCAGGTCTATAGTTAGGGCTGGTTCAGGTCTATAGTTAGGACTGGTTCAGGTCTAGAGTTAGAGCTGGTTCAGGTTTATAGTTAGGGCTGGTTCAGGTCTATAGTTAGGACTGGGCTGGTTCAGGTCTATAGTTAGGGCTGGTTCAGGTTTATAGTTAGGACTGGTTCAGGTCTATAGTTAGGACTGGTTCAGGTCTATAGTTAGGACTGGTTCAGGTCTATAGTTAGGACTGGTTCTGGTCTATAGTTAGGACTGGTTCAGGTCTATAGTTAGGACTGGTTCAGGTCTATAGTTAGCTCTGGTTCTGGTCTATAGTTAGTTCTGGTTGTGGTCTATAGTTAGCTCTGGTTCTGGTCTAGAGTAGCTCTGGTTCTGGTCTAGAGTAGTTCTGGTTCTGGTCTATAGTTAGCTCTGGTTCAGGTCTATAGTTAGCTCTGGTTCTGGTCTAGAGTAGTTCTGGTTCTGGTCTAGAGTAGCTCTGGTTCTGGTCTAGAGTAGTTCTGGTTCTGGTCTAGAGTAGCTCTGGTTCTGGTCTAGAGTAGTTCTGGTTCTGGTCTAGAGTAGTTCTGGTTCTGGTCTATAGTTAGTGCTGGTTCTGGTCTAGAGTAGTTCTGGTTCTGGGGTCACAGATGGAGAACAGCAGGAAGGGTGGTGAACGTGTTTTATTTGTATTAATGCTGAACGTTTCCTCCGGTCAGTCCAGACTGTACGTCCCCAGACCATGAACTCCTCTCCTGGACACAGAGTCTGACTGATGGGCCCTGAACGCCCCGCAGACGAGCCTCCTGGTCCCTGAAGGTGTCCACAGCAGGAGCAACCTGAGGAGGAGAGAGGAGGGAGAGAGGAGAGAGGGAGGAGAGAGGAGAGAGGGAGAGAGGAGAGGGAGAGGAGAGGAGAGGGAGAGGAGAGGAGAGAGAGGAGGAGGGGAGAGAGGAGAGAGAGAGGAGGAGGAGGAGGAGAGGGAGGAGAGAGAGAGAGAGGGAGAGAGGAGAGAGAGGAGAGGAGAGAGGGAGAGAGAGAGAGGAGAGAGAGGAGAGGAGAGGAGAGGAGAGGAGAGAGAGAGAGAGAGAGGGAGAGAGAGAGGAGGAGAGAGGGAGAGAGGAGAGAGGAGAGGAGAGAGAGAGGAGAGAGGAGGAGAGAGAGGAGAGAGGAGGAGAGAGGAGAGAGGAGAGAGAGGAGAGAGAGAGAGAGAGGAGAGAGAGAGAGAGAGGGAGAGGAGAGAGGAGAGAGAGGAGAGAGGAGAGAGGAGGAGAGAGGAGAGAGGAGAGAGAGGAGAGAGGAGAGAGGAGAGAGGTTTTTTTTAAAATCCCTTTATTGCACAACTGCAAGGAGAAACCAGATCACTGTCACATCATCACTTCAGCAATGCAAAAAAAACAACAAAACAACAAAACAAAAACAAAACAGAAACATCCCTAAAATACAACAAACAAAAAAAACGTGTTTCTGTAGTCAGAAGCTTACATTCAGCTCTCCTTCACCCCCCACAGAGCATAAAACCCCTCCAACAGCCCATATGTGACTGAAGCCCTGCATATCGTCCATCATTTGATAATAGGCATGTTCCACCCTCAGTCGGGCCTTCAACAGGCCCTTCAGAACCAGCACCGGCTCCACACTACCGATACTCTGAACCCGGTTCCTGCGTGTTAGCCAGATGGCCAATTTGGCAGAACCCGATATAAAGTTCACCAATGTGTGTACATTCTTCTTCTGAGCACAGTACTTTGGGCCAAAAATAACCAAATCAAAAGAAAAATTCTCCCCTAGACCCTGAAACCACTTTTTTAAAAGCTCAAACAATACTGTCAGCCGAGGACACTGAACGAATAAATGCACCAGGGTCTCAATCTGGGAGCAGAAAATACACTCCACCCCCTGCTCTGGATCCAGGTGTGCTCTGTACCTATTGGTAGCTATTGCTCCATGTACAATCCTCCACTGGAGGTCTGCTGTCCGTTTTTCAACGGGCAGCTTGTACAAAGACCGCCAGCTGCCTTTCGGGGAAACGTCTGGACCAAAAAAATCTGTCCACCTCGACTCCTGCAAGCCTGCCAAAGAGCGCAGGTTCAAAACCTTGGAGCAGATTTGGTACAAATCCTTCTTCCCTGCAGCCTGAAAAATCTCCAGGTGTGGGGTTGTGAGAGACAGCAGCTGACCTCCTCCCTCCTGCCACTCCCCCACAACTGGGGTGATATACAGAGCGGGAAACTGTACTCTCCCTCTTCGCTCCACTGGTCACACAAAGTGCGGTCTTTTGCAAATTCTCTCAGAGGTTGTTGCAGGGCAGCACAGACTTCCTCCACAACTCTGCTGATCAACCTGATGGAGGTGATGTTACTTCTCTCTTTCAAGGCGTCCACAGATGTTGCCGTCATCTTCATCAGATGGCCCAGCTTGGTGCAGCTAGCCTCTCTAAGACAGGCTCGCAGGCTGGCAGATTGCAGTGTTTGAGTCCTTATGAGGTCATTATAAAACAAAGGTTCCTCAAACAACCACATGCCCGGAGTCTCATTTGTGGCACGTGCAACCTTAAAAATCTGCCATGCCTGCAATACCGAGCTGTAGAAAGGTGTCAGTCCAGTTAAGTCCACATCCTCAAGCTGTAGAAGGAAAAGCTGTTTATCGTAGCCCAATCGCCCAGCTCTCTTCAGCAGCAAACGAGCTACGTCAAACCAGCTTGGCCCGCAATTTTCCAGCAGCCTTTGTGCAGTCTGAAGTCTAAAAGATGCAATTTTTGCCTGGATGTTAATCAGTCCCTGCCCCCTTCAGCCACAGGCAGGTAGAGTGCTGCTGCCCGGACCCAGTGCCGGCCAGACCAGAAAAAGTCCAGGATGACTCGCTGAACGTCCTCCATCAGGCCTCTCGGTGGCGTCAGAGCAATCAGCCTATGCCAAAGAGTCGAGGCGACCAGGTTATTGGCCACCAGAACTCTTCCCCTAAACGACAGCTGGGGTAGCACCCATTTCCATCTAGACAAACGAGCGCCCACTTTCTCCTTAACGCCCTCCCAGTTCTTGTTTTGAAACCCCTCAGTGCCCAAAAATACTCCCAACACTTTCAGGCCTTCCTTCCCCCACTCAAGACCTTCAGGCAGACTGGGCACTGCCTGAGACCTCCACTGTCCCACCAATAAGGCTTCACTCTTTGCCCAGTTCACCCGAGCAGATGAGGCCTTTTCAAACAGGGACAGGGTATCCTGCAAACACTGAACATCCCCCTGGCTGGAGACAAAAATATTAACATCGTCTGCATACGCAGAAACAGTAAGTGGACGATCAAGATTAATGGACCCCGGCAGTGAGAGACCACTGAGCCGACCTCTCAACATGCACAGCAAGGGCTCAATAGCTAGGCTATATAATTGACCGGAGATAGGACAACCCTGTCTTATCCCTCGCTGAACAGGGATTGGCCGACTCAGCCCTGCCCCCATCCTTACCATACATTGAGCACCACTATACAATAAACCAATCCAGGCCAGAAAACCATCACCTATACCAAAAGCCTTAAGTGCAGAAAACAAATAAGTGTGATCCACCCTATCAAAGGCCTTCTCCTGGTCCAAAGAAACAATACCAAAATCAACATTATGGGATCTACACACATCAATAATATCTCGAATAAGGAAAATGTTGTCCATAATTTTCCTATCAGGTACACAATAACTTTGGTCTGTATGTACAAGTATTCCCAGGATGTCCTTAAGTCTGTTGGATAGGGCTCTGGAAAGCACCTTATAGTCCGTGCAAAGGAGAGCAACCGGCCTCCAGTTCTTAAGTAAGGCCAGGTCTCCTTTCTTGGGAAGCAGGGAAAGCACAGCTCGCTGACACGAGACAGGAAGCGATCCTGTTCTGAAACATTCCAATAAAACCCCATGTAAATCATGTCCAAGGATATTCCAGAACCGCTTGTAAAAGTCAGTGGAGAGACCATCAATCCCTGGTGCCCGCCCTGATGCCATCTGATTGACAGCGGCTGTCAACTCGTCCAGAGTCAGCTCAGAGTCCAGAGCAGCTTTCTCTCCTGGGATGAGTTGAGGAAGTCCCTCCAGGAGCTCCTCACGGCACTCCATGCTACACTGCTCTGCCCCAAAGAGGTCCGCGTAGAAATCCATCGCATGGGTCCTCATCTCACCCGGACTGGTAGTCACTCTGCCTCCAGGAAGCTTAAGGCAGGTCATCTGCTTCCTCTGTGCCACCGATCTCTCCAGATTGAAGAAGAAAGAGCTTGGGGCATCCATATCCTTTAGCTGGAGGAAGCGAGACCTGACAAGAGCTCCCTTCACTCTCTCCTGCAGGAGGGAGCTCAACTCCAATCTCTTCTCCTGCAGCCGATGACCCGTGGTGGGATCCAAAACCCTGTGTGACCCCTTTTCAATGTTCCTAATACTGACTTCAAGCTCCTGAATTGCTGCCTTTATCCTAGCAGTCGAGTGAGAGGTATATTGCTGGCAAAAAACACGAATTTGGGCCTTGCCAACTTCCCACCACAGCTTCAAAGAAACAAAATCTGCTTTCCTAGATTTCCACTGCTGCCAAAAATTCTCAAAGCTTTTGCAGAAAGTACGGTCCTGCAGAAGTTTACTGTTAAAAGACCAGTAGGACCGCACCCTTTCACCTGGCGAAATGACCAAATCTACGCTGACATAGTGATGGTCAGTGAAGCCAACTGGACTTATGTAACTTTTGATTAATCTAGAGCTGAGACTTTTGGAAACGTAGATCCTATCTAGTCTAGCTGCACTTACCCTGTTATTGCGGACCCTCACCCATGTGTATTGTCTGGATTGGGGGTGTTTTACCCTCCATGTGTCCAACAGATCCAGGTGTGCGATGACACCGCTAAGGCTCTGGGATGACTGTGGGTGGGGTTCTTCACTTGTCCTGTCTATAGTAAAATCCAGGGTACAATTAAAATCCCCGCCAAAGATGAAATGATCATGCTGGTAATTCCCCACCTCACTTTCCAGCAGGGCGAAAAAACCCACTCTTTCTGTTCCTCGATTTGGGGCATAAATGTTAGCAAAGCAGAACACAGAGCCCTCTATTTCTGCCCTGACTATCAAAAACCTGCCCTTCACCACCTCAGTAGAGGATAGAACCTTTACATTGGCATCTTTTCTGAACAGAACAGCTACCCCTGCACTAAGGTTGGTGCCATGACTAAGGGTACATGAACCCTCCCACCATAAACCCCAATCTATCTCGTCTGCTGGATTAGTATGAGTCTCCTGCAAAAACAGCACATCAACCCTTTTTTGAGTGGCGACTTCAGAGATTAATGCCCTTTTGTGTCTGTCTCTCCCTCCACCATTGATGTTCAAAGACCCTATTTTAAGGCTCTGCATAGCGGTCAGAGAAGAGAAACAGATACAATGAACAAAGCAAGAAACAATAAAAGAGGAAAAACACCGTGTGGTACATGATCATGTTACTTTTTAGTCTTCTTAGCAGTTTTACCTTTTCTCGCTTTCCTCAGAATTGTAATATGCTTTTTGAGGCGAAAGCGTTTCTTTTCATCCAAGAGGTCAAAACCGACCAATCTTTTCAGTACATTAACCGATCTGATGAACTTTTCAGTGTCACTGAAGTAGTCATTCAGTCTAACAGACTTTTTAAATGTCACATCCAGAAAATGATTGATTTCCTCCAAAGAATAGAGATCTGTGTTCCTATTGGAAGCTTCACCTATGCTAGATACTGTATCTGACTCAGAGTCATACTCCATGTCCTCCCCTTCACAGGATGCCTGACTACTTAACATACCCTTTCCTTCATTGGTGATCACAGTGGGATCTCTGCCTGTACAACTTGTGGAAGCTGCTTCAGTGCCTGCAGACTGAGAACTGCTCAGGTTCTCCGCAGCCACAGGAGCCTGCTGTTTCTTAGGCTCGCTCTGTTCCTCACTATCCAAGTCAACCTCCTCAAAATGAGGCACCGGTGGCACCGAACCAGT
>NW_026554216.1:0-17500 GCF_027596085.1 Anoplopoma fimbria | reverse complement strand
TAAGGACAGAGGAGGTGAGGGTGTAAGGACAGAGGAGGTGAGGGTCTAAGGACAGAGGATGTGAGGGTGTAAGGACAGAGGATGTGAGGGTGTAAGGACAGAGGAGGTGAGGGTGTAAGGACAGAGGAGGTGAGGGTCTAAGGACAGAGGAGGTGAGGGTGTAAGGACAGAGGAGGTGAGGGTCTAAGGACAGAGGAGGTGAGGGTCTAAGGACAGAGGAGGTGAGGGTGTAAGGACAGAGGATGTGAGGGTCTAAGGACAGAGGAGGTGAGGGTGTAAGGACAGAGGAGGTGAGGGTCTAAGGACAGAGGAGGTGAGGGTGTAAGGACAGAGGAGGTGAGGGTCTAAGGACAGAGGAGGTGAGGGTCTAAGGACAGAGGATGTGAGGGTGTAAGGACAGAGGATGTGAGGGTGTAAGGACAGAGGATGTGAGGGTCTAAGGACAGAGGATGTGAGGGTCTAAGGACAGAGGAGGTGAGGGTCTAAGGACAGAGGAGGTGAGGGTCTAAGGACAGAGGATGTGAGGGTGTAAGGACAGAGGATGTGAGGGTCTAAGGACAGAGGATGTGAGGGTCTAAGGACAGAGGAGGTGAGGGTCTAAGGACAGAGGAGGTGAGGGTGTAAGGACAGAGGATGTGAGGGTCTAAGGACAGAGGATGTGAGGGTGTAAGGACAGAGGAGGTGAGGGTCTAAGGACAGAGGATGTGAGGGTCTAAGGACAGAGGAGGTGAGGGTCTAAGGACAGAGGAGGTGAGGGTGTAAGGACAGAGGATGTGAGGGTCTAAGGACAGAGGATGTGAGGGTGTAAGGACAGAGGAGGTGAGGGTGTAAGGACAGAGGATGTGAGGGTGTAAGGACAGAGGAGGTGAGGGTCTAAGGACAGAGGATGTGAGGGTGTAAGGACAGAGGAGGTGAGGGTCTAAGGACAGAGGAGGTGAGGGTCTAAGGACAGAGGATGTGAGGGTCTAAGGACAGAGGATGTGAGGGTCTAAGGACAGAGGAGGTGAGGGTGTAAGGACAGAGGAGGTGAGGGTGTAAGGACAGAGGAGGTGAGGGTCTAAGGACAGAGGAGGTGAGGGTCTAAGGACAGAGGAGGTGAGGGTCTAAGGACAGAGGATGTGAGGGTCTAAGGACAGAGGATGTGAGGGTCTAAGGACAGAGGAGGTGAGGGTGTAAGGACAGAGGAGGTGAGGGTGTAAGGACAGAGGAGGTGAGGGTGTAAGGACAGAGGATGTGAGGGTCTAAGGACAGAGGATGTGAGGGTCTAAGGACAGAGGATGTGAGGGTGTAAGGACAGAGGAGGTGAGGGTGTAAGGACAGAGGAGGTGAGGGTCTAAGGACAGAGGAGGTGAGGGTCTAAGGACAGAGGAGGTGAGGGTCTAAGGACAGAGGAGGTGAGGGTCTAAGGACAGAGGAGGTGAGGGTCTAAGGACAGAGGATGTGAGGGTCTAAGGACAGAGGATGTGAGGGTCTAAGGACAGAGGAGGTGAGGGTGTAAGGACAGAGGAGGTGAGGGTGTAAGGACAGAGGAGGTGAGGGTGTAAGGACAGAGGATGTGAGGGTCTAAGGACAGAGGATGTGAGGGTGTAAGGACAGAGGATGTGAGGGTCTAAGGACAGAGGAGGTGAGGGTGTAAGGACAGAGGAGGTGAGGGTCTAAGGACAGAGGAGGTGAGGGTCTAAGGACAGAGGAGGTGAGGGTCTAAGGACAGAGGATGTGAGGAGGTGATATATATTTATATATATTATATAAATATAAATATATATTTAGTATCTGTATAAACTCAGTATCGTTACCGTCAGTGATGAAGGTGATGAAGATGATGAAGGTGAAGGTGGTGATGGTATTTGTAGTCCTGATCTTGCTGTTCATAAACTCAGGTAAACACTCACCTGTAGCTCCTGTGTCGAGCTGCTCCGTTGCTATGGAAACAGGACGCTGAACCTTAAACCACAACAGGAAGTCTGCTGAACAGTGACGCCTCCTCACTCAGCCTGCAGGACCTGCGGCGGCCTGCGGGGGCAGCAGAGAGCGGGGCTGCGTTCAGGGACCGTGTGGAAAAACCGGTTGTAAAAGAGGAAACAGAAGCTTTAAATAACTTCTTAAGTTTTGTTCCCCAGAATGCAACTGCTGTTTGTTTACGTCTGATTTATGTTCGCTGTAACCACGGCAACAGAGTTCAGCTTCTACTGCTCAATGACTCCATCAGAATGAGTTCACACATTATATATATATATATTTATATAATTATATATATATTTATATATATATTTATATAATTATATATTTATATAAATATATATATATATATAAATATATATATATTATATATATATTTATATAATTATATATTTATATAATTTATATAATTATATAAATATATATATAATTATATAAATATATATATATATTTATATAATTATATATTTATATATTATATAATTATATATTTATATAATATATATATATTTATATAAATATATATATTTATATAATTATATATATTTATATATATTTATATAATTATATATTTATATATATATATTTATATAATTATATATATATATATATATATATATATTTATATATATATATATATATATATTTATATATTTATATAATTATATAATTATATATATATTTATATATATATTTATATATATACTTTATTATATATATATATATATATACTTTATTATATTATATATATAAATGATCTTTCACTGAAGTCCAAAAAGTAACTGAAAGTTTTCATCGGTCAAATATAAAATAAATTCTGGTTCATTGTTGCAAAAATATACATTTGATTTTAACATCTAATAATTTGTAGGAGTTTAGATGTGTTTTGTGTACAATGTTGATGTTTGGTCCTTTGATCTCATTGGTCATCATCGATGTTATGAATAATCAGTTATGACCAGCCCGAGTGTCCGAGTGCACGTGAACGCAGCACCGTCCTACGTCATCCCCTCTTCAGTTCATCAAAGATCGTCTATGTGAGTGCGAGCGGCCCAGGAGCCGTTACCATGGCAACCCCACCGACCGCGTCACACCAGGCTGCTGTCCAGAGGCGATCGATCCCCGATCAGCGCTCCGCCGCGTCATCGATGACGCTCCGGAGCGTCATCGATGACGCTGCGGAGCGTCAGTCCTGATCTGTGCTCACCTCGTTGTGTTATTGATCCGTGTCGTCGGTGCTGAGGTTCTGTTCAGAGTGAGACGTCTGTCCGGCGTCACGTCTGTCCGCCTCTCTGCGCGGCTCGTCGGCTCAGACTCTCTCTGGTCCTCTGTCCTCCCGGTCTCTCTCCTCTCCCCGGTCCTCTGTCCCGGTCTGTCCGGTCCTCCCCGGTCCTCTCTCCCCGGTTCTCCGGTTCTCCGGTTCTGTAGGGATGTTCCGGTTCTGGTTCTGGTTCCGTGCGTGCGTGTTGCTGTGGCTCGTGCCCGGTTGCGCGTGCCCGGCGGCCCGGCTGTACACGGAGCAGGACGCGCTGGAGATCCTGCACGGAGGAGCAGCAGGAGGAGCAGGAGGAGCAGGAGGAGCAGCTGCATCAGGAGGCCTGCTCCGCAGAGACGCGGCCTCCGCCTGGCTGCTGCAGTTCTTCTCCTCCTGGTGCGGACACTGCATCCAGTACTCCACCACGTGGAGGGCCCTGGCCCAGGACGTCAAAGGTACACACGTTATTACCATGTTATTACCATGTTATTACACGTTATTACACGTTATTACCATGTTATTACACGTTATTACACGTTATTACCACGTTATTACACGTTATTACCACGTTATTACCATGTTATTACCATGTTATTACCACGTTATTACCACGTTATTACCACGTTATTACACGTTATTACACGTTATTACCATGTTATTACACGTTATTACACGTTATTACCACGTTATTACACGTTATTACCACGTTATTACCACGTTATTACACGTTATTACACGTTATTACACGTTATTACCACGTTATTACACGTTATTACCATGTTATTACACGTTATTACACGTTATTACACGTTATTACACGTTATTACACGTATCATTATTACATGTTATTACCATGTTATTACACGTTATTACACGTTATTACACGTTATTACACGTTATTACCACGTTATTACACGTTATTACCATGTTATTATTTTATATTACCACGTTATTACACGTTATTAATGCATTACTGTTATTACACGCTTACCACGTTATTACCACGTTATTACTATACACACGTTATTATCACGTTATTACTATACACACATTACTATAAACATGTTATTATACACACGTTATTACTATACACATGTTATTACCACGTTATTACCACGTTATTACACGTTATTACCACGTTATTACCACGTTATTACACGTTATTACACGTTATTACCATGTTATTACACGTTATTACATGTTATTACCACGTTATTACCACGTTATTACTATACACACGTTATTATCACGTTATTACTATACACACATTACTATAAACATGTTATTATACACACGTTATTACTATACACATGTTATTATCACGTTATTACACGTTATTACCACGTTATTACCACGTTATACCACGTTATTACCACGTTATTACCACGTTATTACTATACACACGTTATTACACGTTACGTTATTACACGTTATTATACACACGTTATTACACGTTATTACTATACATTACTATTACACACATTACTATACACACGTTATTACACGTTATTACTATACACACGTTATTATCACGTTATTACTATAAACTCTTATTATCACGTTATTACTATAAACATGTTATTATACACACGTTATTACTATAAACTCTTATTATCACGTTATTACTATAAACTCTTATTATCACGTTATTACTATAAACTCTTATTATCACGTTATTACTATAAACTCTTATTATCACGTTATTACTATCAATTATAACTAATATATTAATCGATTCTTGGGAGACACCGTCAGCAGCTGCTGTTAGCGCTGATTAAGCTAACAGGTGGTTGTGTCATCAAAGAAACAGGTCCAACCAGATCCAAACAGGTCCAACCAGGTCCAACCAGGTCCAAACAGGTCCAACCAGGTCCAAACAGGGTCCAAACAGGTCCAACCCGAACCACGAGACACTGGAATAGTTTAGACGGAATATACATTAAAGAATGGGAGCTGTTAGCTCAGTTAGCTCAGTTAGCTCAGTTAGCTCTTATAAATCACTTTTATTTTGAAGTATCTTCAAAAAAAACTGAAAACACTAAACACACACACACACACACACACACACACACACACACACACTCACAGAGGACAACCTGTGTGAGTCAGTCTTTAGTCTCCATCTGTCCTCTTCTCTCTGGGGAATCATTCTACTGGAGACCAGCTGCCTCTAACACACACACACACACACACACACACACACACACACACACACACTCACACACACACACACACACACACACACTCACACACACACACACACACTCACACACACACACACACTCACACACTCACACACACACACACACACACACACACACACACACACACACACACACTCACACACACACTCCCTCTCAGTGGACCTGCTGTCACACACCCACACACACAGTGAAGGTTTGTGAGGATTAAGACAAACTACCCCCCTCTCACACACTCTCTCTCTCACCCTGTCACACTCCCCCTCCCTCTCTCTTTATGTGGACCTGCTGTCTCAGAGACAAAGACCCAGAGAGACAAAACACAGTGAAGGTTTGTGAGGATCTCTCTCAAAAACTAAAAGACCCCCCTGTCTCTCTCCCCCCCCCTGTCTCTCTCTCCCCTGTCCCTCCCTGTCTCTCTCTCTCCCCCTCCCTGTCTCTCTCTCTCTCTCTCTCTCTGTCTGTCTCCCTCCCTGTCTCTCTCTCTCTCTCCTCCCTGTCTCTCTCCTCTCCCTCTCCCTCCCTGTCTCCTCTCCTGTCTCTGTCCCTGTCTCCCCCTCCCTGTCTCCTCCCTGTCTCTGTCTCCCTGTCTCCCTCCCTGTCTCTCTCTCTCCCCTCCCCTGTCTCCCTCCCTCTCTCTCTCTCTCTCTCTCTCCCTGTCTCCCTCTCTCCCTGTCTCCTCCCTGTCTCCTCCCTGTCTCTCTCTCTCTCTCCCTCCCCCTCTCTCTCTCTCCTCCCTCCCCTGTCTCCCTCCCTGTCTCCCTCCCTGTCTCTCTCTCTCTCCCTCCCTGTCTCTCTCTCTCTCTCTCCTCCCTGTCTCTCTCTCCCTGTCTCCCTCCCTGTCTCTCTCTCTCTCTCCCTCCCTGTCTCCCTCCCTGTCTCTCTCTCTCTCCCTCCCTGTCTCTCTCTCTCTCCCTCCCTCTCTCCCTGTCTCCCCCTCAGACTGGCAGCCGGTGTTCCGTCTTGGATTGCGCTCAGGAAGAAAACGGGGTCTTGGATTGCGCTCAGGAAGAAAACTTTGACGTCTGTAAAGAGTACAGCATCAAGTTCTACCCGACATTCAAGGTAGTACTACTGCTGAGTACTAGAACACTGAGAACTAGAACCGAGTACTATATAACACTGGGTACTGAGTACTAGAACCTAGTACTATATAACACTGTGTACTAGTACTATATAACACTGTGTACTAGAGAACACTAGAACCGAGTACTAGTACTATATAACACTGTGTACTGAGTACTATGACTGTCTACTAGTTCTATAGAATAAAGTGTACTAGTGTGTACACTGTGTACTAGTACTAGTACTATATAACACTGTGTACTAGTACTATATAACACTGTGTACTAGTACTATATAACACTGGGTACTAGTACTATATAACACTGTGTACTAGCACCATATAACACTGGGTACTAGTATAATAACACTGTGTACTAGTACTATATAACACTGGGTACTAGTACTATATAACACTGGGTACTAGTACTAACACTGTACTAGTACTAGTACTATATAACACTGTGTACTAGTACTATATAACACTGGGTACTAGTACTATATAACACTATATAACACTGTGTACTATATAACACTGGGTACTATATAACACTGTGTACTAGTACTATATAACACTGGGTACTAGTACTATATAACACTGTGTACTAGTACTATATAACACTGTACTAGTACTATATAACACTGTGTACTATATAACACTGGGTACTAGTACTATATAACACTGTGTACTAGTACTATATAACACTGTGTACTAGTACTATATAACACTGTGTACTAGTACTATATAACACTGGGTACTATATAACACTGTACTATATAACACTGTGTACTAGTACTATATAACACTGGGTACTAGTACTATATAACACTGGGTACTATATAACACTGTACTATATATAACACTGGGTACTAACACTGGGTACTAGTACTACGTATATAACACTGCAGTACTCCTGTCTGTCCTCAGTACTTTCATGCTCACAGTCCACAGACAGACAGAGGGACGCCTACAGAGGTGAGACACATTCTCCCTGTCTGTCCACTCAACGGTGTCTTACTCACTTATTCATGACTCCTTTCAGCTGTTTCACATGGACTTCTTCAGCACACTGTACCCGTCTCTCTCTGTCTGTCTGTCTGTCTGTCTGTCTGTGTACCTGTCTGTCTGTCTGTCTGTCTGTGTACCCGTCTGTCTGTCTGTCTGTCTGTGTACCTGTCTGTCTGTCTGTCTGTGTACCCGTCTGTCTGTGTACCTGTCTGTGTACCCGTCTGTCTGTCTGTGTACCTGTCTGTGTACCCGTCTGTCTGTCTGTGTGTCTGTCTGTCTGTCTCCAGGTGCAGACAGACAGATTCAGTCAGTGAGACAGTTGATGGTGAACATCCTGCAGAACCACACCAAGGTGGACTGGCCAGACCACTGTCCTCCACTGGAACCATACAGGTACCAGAACCCTATAGAACCTGATTGGACCAGACAGAACCAACAGAACCAGACATATCAGTCGTCATGTGTTCCGGCTTCAGGAGACTCTGTTGTTGTTGTTGTTTACTTCCTGGATGATGATGTGGTTCTGACATGATGTGGTTCTGTAGTTCTGTGGAGCTGCTCCCTCTGCTGGGTCAAAGGTCAGACCACTACACCGCCATCATCGTAGAGGAACCAGACTCCTACGTAGGACGAGAGGTAACCCTCATTACGTTACATTACATTACTACATTATTACATTACATTATTACATTACATTATTATATTACATTATTATATTACATTACATTATTACATTACATTACTACATTATTATATTACATTACTTACATTATTATATTACATTACTACATTACATTACATTACTACATTATTATATTACATTACAACATTACATTACATTACATTACTACATTACATTATTATATTACATTATTACATTACTACATTACATTACATTATTATATTACATTATTACATTACTACATTACATTATTATATTACATTATTACATTACTACATTACATTATTATATTACATTATTACATTACTACATTACAGTACATTACTACATGTGGCAGTGGTTATGGTCTGCATTACTACATTACAGCTGCAGGAGAGAGGTGTGGCAGTGGTTCATGGGAACAGTGCCGTGTGAGTTCAGTCAACACAGCTGTAATGTGGTGATAATGATGCTGAAGCTACTTCAGCAGGAGCAGACTGGAGCCTGGCGATGGGAGGAAACAGAGGGAGGGTTATTGGAGGTTGAAATGAGTGAGCTTGTGGGGGGCGATGGAGGGAGGCTGAGGTGGAACTTCCTGCGAGGAGCAGGAGTCGGTCGGACAGGCGCTGATGTCCACCCCTTCTCCCTGTCCCCCGGGGGACGGCGAGGTGATCCTCCGCGAGGATAATGGCCCCCGAAGTCCCCAGGTCGGTGGCACCGCACCCATTCCGACGTCCCAGTCGGGAGGCCCTCCACAAACTGTTCAATAGTGATCCTCCCCAGCAGACTCCCTGGCTGTAGCCACCTGTTAGTCCCTCAGCCTCTGGGCATACACCAAAGGACGGTGGGTGGGTGTCCATGTCGTGCCCCGGAACCGGCGACGGTGGTCCTCGGGGAGAAACCTGTCCTATCAAGGACGGCTTTTTTATGTCCTGAAATTTCCCCGCGAGGACGCTGGCAGGCCGAGCCGCAGTTTGGGCCTCCCCCTGACAGCAGGGGGAGCAGTTTGGGCAGGGGGAGCCTCCCCTGACAGCAGGGGGAGCAGTTTGTCCTCCCCTGAGCAGTTTGTCCTCCCCTGACAGCAGGGGGAGCAGTTTGTCCTCCCCTGACAGCCTCCCCTGACAGCAGGGGGAGCAGTTTGGGCCTCCCCTGACAGCAGGGGGAGCAGTTTGGGCCTCCCCTGACAGCAGGGGGAGCAGTTTGGGCCTCCCCTGACAGCAGGGGGAGCAGTTTGTCCTCCCCTGACAGCAGGGGGAGCAGTTTGTCCTCCCCTGACAGCAGGGGGAGCAGGCGCACGGACCACCGGCTGTGTCTGCTGCTCCGTCCTCCCCGTGTTGAGGTCTTCAGGCGCCAGTGTAGCCGCCTCTCGACTACCGTAGGTTCTCCCCAACACAGGTACGGCTTCAGCAGGTCAGTTCCACAACGGTATATTTATTTCCTTCAAAATAAACACAACATGCGGACCGTCGTCGCTTCGCTGCACTCGGTCCACCGTCCCCGGAACGCCACCACTCTGACGGCTTTACGCTCCCGTCTCAGTCCTCGTTCCTCGTGTGTGACTGTTCCTCCAGAACTCCAGCATCATTATCACCACATTACAGCTGTGTTGACTCTGCTCCTGCTGAAGTAGCTTCAGCATCATTATCACCACATTACAGCTGTGTTGACTGAACTCACCACGGCACTGTTCCCATGAACCACTGCCACACCTCTCTCCCTGCAGCTGAGCGCAGACCACAACCACTGCCATTATTACACGTACATTATTACATTACATTACATTACATTACATTACATTATTACATTACATTACATTATTACATTACATTATTACATTACATTACATTATTACATTACATTATTACATTACATTATTACAGTACATTACATTATATTACATTACATTACATTACATTTTATTACAGACGCTTTTATCCAAAGCGACTTACAGGAAGTGTTATTCAACATAGGTATTCAAGAGAACTACTAGTCACCAGAAGTCATCAGTGCATCTCCTTTCTTAAACAAGCATCTTAAAGCAGAAACCAGAGCAAAAGTATAGTGCAGAGGCAGATTACTACGAAGACAATAAGTACAACAAACATAACAAAGAGAACCTGGACCGGACTAGGTCTTATAAGTCCCTTTTAACTGTCTCTCTCTCAGTAACAACTCATAACAAAGAGAACCTGGTCTCTCTTATTGGATCCCTCCTTGGTCTCTCTCTCAGGTCTTATTGGTCTCAGGTCTGACTCTCTCCCTCCCTCCTGTCTGTCTCTTAACCCTCCCTGTCTGTCTCTCTCTCTCTCCCTCCTGTCTGTCTCTCTCTCCCCTCCTGTCTGTCTCTCTCTCTCTCTCCTGTCTGTCTCTCTCTCTCCCTCCCTCCTGTCTGTCTCTCTCCTCCCTCCTGTCTGTCTGTCTCTCTCCCTCCCTCCTCTGTCTCTCCTCCCTCCTCCTGTCTGTCTCTCTCCCTCTCTCCTGTCTGTCTCTCTCCCTCCCTCCTGTCTGTCTCTCTCTCCCTCCTGTCTGTCTCCTCTCTCTCTCCCTCCTGTCTGTCTCTCTCTCCCTGTCTGTCTCTCTCTCCTCCCTCCTGTCCCTCCCCTCCCTCCTGTCTGTCTCTCTCTCTCCCTCCTCCTGTCTGTCTCCCTCTCCCTCCTGTCTGTCTGTCCTCTCTCTCCCTCCTGTCTGTCTCTCTCTCCCTCCTCCTGTCTGTCTCTCTCTCCTCCTGTCTGTCTGTCTCTCTCCCCTCCTCCCTGTCTCTCTCCCCTCCTCCTGTCTGTCTCCCTCCCTCCTGTCTGTCTCTCTCTCCCTCCCTCCTGTCTGTCTCTCTCTCTCTCCTCCCTGTCTGTCTCCCCTCTCCCTCCTGTCTGTCTCTCTCTCTCTCCCTCTCCCTCCTGTCTCTCTCTCTCTCCCTCCTGTCTGTCTCTCTCTCTCCTGTCTGTCTCTCTCTCTCCTCCTGTCTGTCTCTCTCCTCTCCCTCCTGTCTGTCTCTCTCTCCCCCTCCTGTCTGTCTCTCCTCCCCCTCCCTCCTGTCTGTCTCTCTCCTCCCTCCCTCCTGTCTGTCTCTCCCTCCCTCTCCTCCTCTCTGTCTCTCTCTCCCTCCCTCCTGTCTGTCTGTCTCTCTCTCCTGTCTGTCTCTCCTCCTCCTGTCTCTCTCTCCTCCTCCTCCTCTCCCTCCTGTCCTGTCTCTCTCTCTCCCTCCCTGTCCCTCCTCCCTCCCTCCTCCCTCCTGTCTGTCTCTCTCCCTCCTGTCTGTCTCCTGTCTGTCTGTCTCTCTCTCCCTCTGTCTCTCTCTCTCTCCCTCCTCCTGTCTGTCTCTCTGTCTCTCCCTCCCCTGTCCTGTCTCTCTCTCTCCCTCCCCTCCTGTCTGTCTCTCCCCTCCCTCCTGTCTGTCTCTCTCTCCTCCTGTCTGTCTGTCTCTCTCCCCCTCCTCCTGTCTGTCTCCTCCCTGTCTGTCTCCCCTCCCTCCTGTCTGTCCCTCCTGTCTGTCTCCTCTCCTCCCTCCCTCCTGTCTGTCTCTCCCTCCCCCTCCTCCCTGTCTCTCCCTCCCTCCTGTCTGTCTCTCAGGTGATCCTGGACCTGCTCCAGTTCTCCGGTCTGTGTGGAGGTGAGGAGAGCTCTGAGTTCTGATCTCCTCTGCTGGACGCTCTGAAGATCACCAGCTTCCCTCCGCCTCCCTTCTCTCCTGCTGCACCCGAACGCAACACACACACAGCTGCATGTGTGAGTGAAAACACACACACACACACACACACACACACACACACACACACACACACACACACACACACACACACACACACACATATACACAGACAGACAGACAGTACGTTTTTATTTCTATTCAACCAGGAAGTCTTTTCAGATCATGTTCATCATATCAGAAAAACATTTTTACCAACCGTCCTCTCCTTCTTCTCCTTCTTCTTCATCTTCTCCTCTTTCTCCTCCTCCTCCTCCAGTCAGAAGCGGTTGCGTTTCTTCTTCTCCTCCTTGTTGAGGACGTTACCAGGAGTCCAGCGGCAGTTGAAGTCCAGCAGCAGTACCGGTGGTGGCCTGGTGGCGGCGCTGGCGGACAGAGGCAGCAGTGAGCCCTGGAGAGACTTCGACAGGTGAGGGACTCGGTGGGACCGGCTCGGTTCTGGAGGCCTGAGGGGTCTGGGTCTGCAGTAAACCTGTTTGTGTGCAGGTCTAAGGTGTACTCGGCTGATCTGGAGTCAGCCCTCCACTACCTGCTGAGAGTGGAGCTGGCTACCCATAATACCCTGGAGGGGGCGGAGCTAAAGGTCTTTAAGGACTTTGTCACTTTGGTCTCAAAGGTAACATGAGAACACAGGAAACCATGACAGTCCTACATTACCCACAATGCTCTGTGGGTAATGTAGTCTCTGTCTACCTGTTCAGTTGTATCCAGGTGGAGGTTCTGTGGTGAAGCTGATGGAGACGCTCTCTGATTGGCTGCTCAGTCTGCCTCTACAACGAATCCCCCTACCAGGCAGTCCTGGACCTGGTGGACAACAAGATGAGGGTCAGACACACACACACACACACACACACACACACACACACACACACACACACACACACACACACACACACACACACACACACACACACACACACACACACACAGACACACACACACACACACACACACACACACACACACACTAGACACACACACACACACACACACACTAGACATACACACACACACATACTAGACACACACACACACACACACACACACACACACACACACACACACACACACATACTAGACACACACACACACACACACACACACACACACACTAGACATACACACACACACACACACACACACACATACTAGACACACACACACACACACACACACACACACACATACACACACACACACACACACACACACACACACACACACACACACACACACACACACACACACACACAACACAAGCAGAGCCAGAGCTGACTTCCTGTTTCCTGTCCAGATCTCAGGTGTGTTCCTGGGGGCGGAGCTTCGTTGGGTTGGTTGTCAGGGCAGCAGGGAGGGTCTCCGAGGTTACCCCTGTTCACTGTGGACTCTGTTCCACGTGCTGACCGTCCAACATGATGCCAGGCCCTCTGCCCTGGAGAACACCGGTACACACACACACACGCACACACATACACACTAGACACATATACACACACACACACACACACACACACACACACACACAGACACACTAGACACATAGACACACACACACACACACACACACACACACACACACACACACAGACACACTACACACACACACACACACACACACACACAGACACATACACACACACACACACACACACACACACACACACACACACACACACACACACACACACACACAGACACATACACACACACACACACACACACACACACACATATAAATGTGAAGCCCTTTGAATGTTTGTTTGAAGTGCAGAACAACTTGATCTATAAATGAAAATATGCAGCTCTCTCTGTCTGTCTACCTGTCTGTCTGTCTGACTACCTGTCTGTCTGTCTGATGCAGGTCTGGAGGGCGAGGCGGCTCCGGTGCTGCAGGTGATGCGTCGGTACATCCGGACGTTCTTCGGCTGTGAGGACTGCGGCCGTCACTTTGAGGAGGCGGCTGCTGTCGGTTTGGAGAACGTCCAGAACCGAGAGGAACAGATCCTCTGGCTGTGGAACCAACACAACACTGTGAACTACAGACTGACTGGTACATGAAAGCACCACACACAACACAGACTGTGAACTACAGACTGGTGAACTACAGACTGAACGCACCACACACAACATGGTGAACTACAGACTGGTACATGAACGCACCACACACAACACTGTGAACTACAGACTGGTACACACCACACACAACACTGTGAACTACAGACTGGTACATGAACGCACCACACACAACATGGTGAACTACAGACTGGTACATGAACGCACCACACACAACATGGTGAACTACAGACTGGTACATGAACGCACCACACACAACATTAGACAGGGAGAGTTTTTTCTAACGTTCTGTAAAGGAGCTCCGACAGAATGTTGAAACTCAGATCCAGAAGAAGGATGTGGATTTAGTCCTGGACCTGGACCAGTGGACCAGATCTTTACCCTCAGAGGTCTGTTGGAGGGGTCATATGAGTTCATCCAGTCTACATGTGTTTGGTGGACTTGGAGAAGGACTAGGACCGTGTCCCTCAGGGAGTCCTGTAGGGGTACTGCAGGAATACGGGGTATCGGGGTCATTACTGTGGACCACCAGGTTCTTGTTTGACCAAAGTGAGAGCCGAGTCCAGATACTCCAGAGAGTGTTGGTCTCCTCCAGGGTCGTCTCTCGTCTCCGATCCTGTTGGTGGTTTTCATGGACCGGATCTAAAGGTCCAGTCGGGGAGGAGAGAGTCCGGTTTGAGGACCTCAGAATTGCATCTCATCTCTTTGCAGATGATGTGGTTCTGTTGGCTCCTTCAGAACGTGACCTTCAGCAGCTCTGGAGAGGTGTGAAGAAGAGAGTGAAGACTTTAGGATGAGAGTCAGAACCTCCAGGTCCTGGTCCTGGTTCTCTGATGGTTTGGACTGAGTCTCTGCTCAAAGAGAGGTCAGGTATCAGGTCTGGTTCAAGCGTTTGAAATGAACTTCCTTCGTAGGGAGTCTGGACTCTTTAGAGGAAGATAAGATAAGATAAGATAAGATAAGATAATCCTTTATTAGTCCCGCAGTGGGACATGTGCAGGCTTACAGCAGCAGAGAGTAAAGTGCACACAAGAGACATAGTAGAAGAAGACAAGATAGAAATAAAAATGAAATTAAAAAAAACAAGTATTATAAATAAGCAATAAAAAACAGTAGAAAATCAACAATAACTGAAATATTATATTTACAGACAGAAAAACTATTTTAACTATTTTTTAACTATTATTGCACAGTGTAATGTGTAATGTATTGCACAGGTTTTTATTGTCATGTTATTATTGTCATGTGTCATGTGGTCTGCTGGGAGCAGAGTTGGTTGTGCAGAGAGAGGAGCTCAGAGTAGAGACTCTGATCCTTCAGGTCTAAAGAGACCAGCTTAGGAGGTTCAACATCTGATCAGGATCCTCCTGGATTCCTCCTTTAGAGGTTTTAGTAAGAGGCCCTGATGTAGACCCAGAACACAAAGATAATTGATTAATGATGATTATAATAATAATAGAACAACTTCTGAATGTACTAATAATACTCCTTCCTCCTCCTTCTCCTCCTCCAGGCTCCCTGAGTGATGACCCCCTCTTCCCTAAAGCTCCGTGGCCGAGTCCCTCCCTCTGCTCCTCCTGCCATGAGGAGAAAAATGGCGTCCACGTCTGGAACCAGGACAACGTCCTCCTCTTCCTCAGACGACACTACGGCGCCTCCAACATGTCCCCCAAATACTCCCTGACTCCCCCACGACTCCCCGCCCCTTCCTCCCAATCCTGATCCTAATCCTGATCCTGATCCTGATCCTAATCCTGATCCTGATCCTGTGCAGACCAGCCAGCCACAGGAGGAGCACCGAGGAGGAGGAGCGAGGAAGGAGCCAGAGAAGAAAACTGAGAAGCAGCCGGAGCCTCGACCCGGTAACAAGGCTCTTAGTGGGGAGGAGCGTGAGGAGGTTCTGGGGGGAGGAGGAGGAGCAGGAGGAGGTGTTTGGATTCTGGGTCTGGGTTTTAACAGCGTGGACATGAGTCTGTGTGTGGTGCTCTACGTCTGCTCCTGCCTCTTCCTCATGCTCCTCTTCTTCTTCTTCAAAGTCCGATCCAGGAGGTGGAAACTCCGACACTCCCGCCTCCACATCTGACCAGGACCAGAACCGTCTGACCAGGACTAGTATGGTTTACTGATGAACAGAACCCTCTAACCTAGAACCAGAACCCTTTAACCAGGACTAGTATGGTTTACTGGGGACCGGAACAGTTTAACTGGGACCGGGACCGGACTGGAGCGGTTCTCTGGAGAACGTCTCTCTGCTCACAGCATTAAAGGGGCCGTCCGCCAAAACCACAGAAAGGTGGATCCAGAGGTTCCAAATGATGGATTTTAGAAACCTGGTCTGAATGAGTTGTTTTTATAGAATCAGTTTTGAACTCCTGGATCATGTGACCAGGTGATCATGTGACCATGTGACCAGGTGGTCACATGTTGAACCTCCCACAGAGGGACATGATGTTAGGCCAGTTAGCCCACTGGGACTGAACTGGACCAGACTGGTTCTACTGAGTTCACTTTGTGCCAAATGTTTAACCTGCTGACAGACGACACACCTGTCCTTAGGCCCCGCCTCCTCCGTGTGTGTGTGTGTGTGTGTGTGTGTGTGTGTGTGTGTGTGTGTGTGTGTGTGTGTGTGTGTGTGTGTGTGTGTGTCTAAACTGTGAAACATGACCCCGTCCTGGTGATTGATCTCTGACGGGTTTATTCATTTGTTTTTAAGATTTATGTTCATCATTTTTCTCTGAGCTCTTTAAAAAAAAAGTTCCGGAACTAAAAACATAAATCATCTCGATGGACTCAGTGATGTCACTCAGTGATGTCACTCAGTGATGTCATGAGTCAGCTGATGATGTGATGTCACACTAATGTTTGTTTTATTTAACAGCTGGATGTGAAGGTCATGTGACTGTTTAACGTCATCAAAATACACCTAAACAGAAATTCTGTTTTTTTACAAAAAAAGTCATCAAGTCTCATTTTTAATCATTTTTATGAATCCATTGAAAAATATTCTTTTTACCCAGAAATAAAAAAAACGAAAACGGCAAATAATAAACAATTTTATCTAAAAGACCTGAAATGTAAAAATGGTTAAATTGAAAACTTTGAATTGAAGTTTTTGTAAACAGTTCAAGCTTTTTTTTATATTTTTTAATCGACATTTTCGAAAAAAAACATTTACCACTTAAATATTACATTTTAATTTCAGCTGAGTCTGTTTCTTCAGGTAAACGGACGCTGTGTTGATTCTCCTGTTTTATTTATTATTGATCAGTTTTTATTTTCCTGATGTTGTTTGAAGCAGAGATGAGCTGAAACTTTGATGACTGTTTTCTCTGTGACGCCTGAACGCACCGTCCGACCTCCTTTCTCCTGTCCTGATTGGTTGTTTTAATGTAAATAATCCGTCTGAATAAATCATGTTGCAGCTCACTGACTCACGTTTACTGCAGGTTGTTGGTTCAAAACCCCCAAACCAGACTGAAGCTTCAGGTCTGAGACCAGGTCTATTGTGGTCCTCTAGCTTAGGAAAGGTCATAAGGACTTAGGACGAGAAACGAGGACAAACACAAGGCTTTAAACG
>NW_026554214.1:0-1050 GCF_027596085.1 Anoplopoma fimbria | reverse complement strand
CGTCCTGGGGTTTCAGAGTGGCAGGTGGATCATGTGCTGAGCCGCTGTCAGCCTCAGGGAGCTTTGTGGTTGGTTGATGTCACCTGCTGGTAGTGCTCCAAGGTAGCCATGCATGCTAATAAGCCCTCGCTCTGCTCTCCTGCCAACCTTGTCTTCAACAGATCCAAACGACTCTTTACTCACAAATAGGCAGACTTCTTAAACTTTTTTTTTTTTCTTTCATTGATGATGTTCTACCTTTTTCCCTACAAATGAATGCCAAAACTGCAATGTTAGTAATGAACCATGAATATTTTAGATACTATATTTGTCGAAAAAGTTTTTGGTCCTGGCAAAGAAAAAGGTATTAGCCTACTGGCTTCCATGTGAGAATGAATTCAGCTTTGGTCACAATTAGTGCTGCCCTAGGCCAAATAAACTCTTTATTTGATTGATCTGTAAAACCAAGTTTAGAATCAGACAAAAACACCCCTTTGAATCTTGTGTTTACCAGAGAAGTGCTCATACGTTTCTTGGAAATAAGTCATTCAGTATGAAAAAGGATAAAAAAATGACCAAAATGACTGATTAGTCAATTAAACAACTTAGACTAAGAGTGGTGAGTATAACATGACTATATCCTATTTTCTGAGAAAATATACACGATGGCAGACATTTTAATATGAATATCAAGTGCGTAATTTAAATTTCCTCTTAGGAACACACATCTTCTAAAAAGACACTTAATGGTACGTTAATCATGCGCTTTAAACAATGCATACAATATGTGCATAAACTGTAGTGGATTTGTCACTTCACATGACATCGTGACCTGAA
Organism: Anoplopoma fimbria; assembly: GCF_027596085.1. Lineage (NCBI taxonomy): Eukaryota > Metazoa > Chordata > Actinopteri > Perciformes > Anoplopomatidae > Anoplopoma > Anoplopoma fimbria. The sequence continues at coordinate 234 of NW_026554214.1, read as the reverse complement.
GAGTGTGTTTCATTTCATTTAAAGTCAGTTTGATACGATTGTTGACTCTAAATACTTTAACACCGATGAGTCTCAGCAGTTGAGAAAGAAGTGAGCTATAACTCTTTGTCATGTCTAAGCAGGTGCGCTGGTTCTGTCTGAGGTTAGTAGGACAAAGTTAAAACCTTCACACCACAAAAACCAGGTCAACACATCCAATCCTATTACACCCACCCACACACCCACCCACCCACA
>NW_026554213.1:0-508 GCF_027596085.1 Anoplopoma fimbria | reverse complement strand
CACTCCCCACCTCTCTGGTGGGGGAGTGGTTCATGGGAACAGTGCCGGGGTGAGTTCAATCAACACGGCTGTAACATGGTGCTAATCAGGCTGAATGTATTTAAGCAGTAGCAGGTGGGAGTTCGAGATAGACAGTCACAGACGAGGAACGGACTGAGACAGAGCGAAGCCATCAGAGAGGTGGCGACGGAACGAGACCGGAAGCCATCAGAGAGGTGACGTTACGGGAACGCTGGACCGACTGCGCCCGAGAAGCCGGGCAGCGAAGCGGAGCGCACGACGGTTCGCATTGTGTGGTGTATATTGGATAAAATAAATATACCTTTGTTAAAAACCTACCCACTGAAGCCGTGTCTGTGTTGGGGAAACCTACGGTAGTCGAGAGTCGGCTACACCATGTAAACTTTGTATTCTTTCACATTATCCTAATTTTTAGTCACTATCCTGCAGGAATGTGTTTTGAGAGCTGTAAAGTGATAAATAGCAGCTTTTGGCAGAATGTGTGTCG
>NW_026554212.1:0-495 GCF_027596085.1 Anoplopoma fimbria | reverse complement strand
CCGGGCGCGCGGGAAAAGAAGAAAGCCCTGCGTCGGCCGCCAGCTTCCTTGCAGCTTCTCTCAACCCCTCTCTGGCCTCTTGGGAAGCTCTGCGAAACTCCTCATACGCGTCCTCTGTCCATCCGAACGCACCAGTCTCCCGCTCCACCTCCTCCTCTTTCACTTTCGGAAAAGACATGACCGACGCGAACTAACCGACACACTGAAACTAACGCTGTAGCCCGATCGCGACGTAAATCCAAAGTAGCCCTCCGCTTGGACGCACAACTCTCCACTCACTCCCGTCGTTTGTTCACTTCTGACACCAATGTAATGACCACAGGCGAGGTAGTGAGCGAAGTACTTTGATATCAGGTTTATTAGATTCCAACATAGGACCAACAGGCGCAGCTCAACCGGAAAACACACACCTGAGAACTCCCGCCCGGAAGGAAACCCCCAGGGACCCCCTCTCAGACGGCCCGCCCCTTCCTCCCAAACCCTGTGACGCTACAA
>NW_026554211.1:0-12500 GCF_027596085.1 Anoplopoma fimbria | reverse complement strand
TATCTATCTGTGTACAGGGTTAGGGTTAGGGTTAGGTTACACATGTATCTGTGTACAGGGTTAGGTTAGGGTTAGGTTACACATGTATCTGTGTACAGGGTTAGGTTAGGGTTAGGTTACACATGTATCTGTGTACAGGGTTAGGGTTAGGTTAGGTTACACATGTATCTGTGTACAGGGTTAGGGTTAGGTTAGGGTTAGGTTACACATGTATCTGTGTACAGGGTTAGGGTTAGGTTAGGTTACACATGTATCTGTGTACAGGGTTAGGGTTAGGTTAGGTTACACATGTATCTGTGTACAGCGGTTAGGGTTAGGGTTAGGGTTAGGTTACACATGTATCTGTGTACAGGGTTAGGTTAGGGTTAGGTTACACATGTATCTGTGTACAGGGTTAGGTTAGGGTTAGGTTACACATGTATCTGTGTACAGGGTTAGGGTTAGGGTTAGGTTACACATGTATCTGTGTACAGGGTTAGGGTTAGGTTAGGTTACACATGTATCTGTGTACAGGGTTAGGGTTAGGTTAGGGTTAGGTTACACATGTATCTGTGTACAGGGTTAGGGTTAGGTTAGGTTACACATGTATCTGTGTACAGGGTTAGGTTAGGGTTAGGTTACACATGTATCTGTGTACAGGGTTAGGTTAGGGTTAGGTTACACATGTATCTGTGTACAGGGTTAGGGTTAGGGTTAGGTTAGGGTTAGGTTACACATGTATCTGTGTACAGCCTGCATGAACAATGCAGTTATAGGCTAGGTTAGTGACGTCACGCTGGCGCCAAACAGCCAGCGGGCTCGACCTTCTTAGCTTAGCTACTGATGCTAGCTTCAGTTAGCTGCCTTATATGTCAACAATAAACACTTCATAAACATGAAAACATGTGAACTTAACATAATGTATATGACGCTTGTGTACTTCTCTCACCTGTGAATACAAACAGAAAGACAGTCTCGGGTGAATATCTTCCACTGCCGCTATCCTGACTGTCCTTTCTTACGGCTTCACTAACTTGCTTCTCTTAAGACTTACAGCGTCACCACCATACAGGAGCCGCTACTGCCCCCTAGTGGCGAAAGTGATTTTCGCCCTCCGATTACTTAAAGTGAAAGCAGGTTAGTTTAGAAGTAACACAAAGCGTTTTAAATTATAATAACCAGAAAATAATGGTGTGGGGGACAAGTTAATAACACACACTAATACATTAACAATCCTGTAAATAATTGTAGCCATTCAAATGTCCAGGGTGCCACACCCTCCCCTACTTAATAAAAAGAAAAAGAAAAATGTTGTTACTCTTTTTCTTTTTCCCATAACTCCATAAACACTTATTACTGCTCTGGTGGTGTCCGTACTTACAGGTCTCAGTGCTAGAGAGCCTGTGTGCAGATGATGTGTGCCTGTGAAAACAGGAATAAATGAGGAAGCAGGCAGTTCTGTGGCGTCTTCATTGGTAGTTTTCCCGGGCTATATTTATTACATATTTCTTTCAAGTGCATTGTCTTTCACAAAATCACATAAATGTACAACAACTTAAATAAGCAACATTCACACATTCATATATTCACTATCCCACTTAATCACTCCATCCAGTCAGTATAACTGGGACAGCTGGGCATAAAACCCTCTCTAGCCGTCCCACAGCTACTGTGGTGTAGTGACGTCACGGATCTCTCTAGCCGTCCCACAGCTACTGTGGTGTAGGTGACGTCACGGATCTCTCTAGCCGTCCCACAGCTACTGTGGTGTAGTGACGTCACGGATCTCTCTAGCCGTCCCACAGCTACTGTGGTGTAGGTGACGTCACGGATCTCTCTAGCCGTCCCACAGCTGCTGTGGTGTAGTGACGTCACGGATCTCTCTAGCCGTCCCACAGCTACTGTGGTGTAGGTGACGTCACGGATCTCTCTAGCCGTCCCACAGCTACTGTGGTGTAGGTGACGTCACGGATCTCTAACAATGGCGGCGCCAACAATACGACGAGCGCTAACACAGGCTAACAAACAGGCACAACACTAATATACATCTTTCGGTCACATTTAACCAACATACTCAGTGTGACACAACTCATTGAACATACAGATTTATATCACTTCATTATTTATAAATATTATGATGTGCAGGAGCCAGAAAACCCAGGGGAATGTACTGCTATTATCATTCAGCTAAGCTAACGTTAGCATCCGACAGTCAGTCTTAATACCGAACTCACGTTGCTTCTAAACAAATACATGAAACACACATTTTAACAATTGTTCTATAAACATTGGTCTCTATTTAAATGGTGTTTATTTTGTATTTACATATATTACTAACCTGTGAGAACAGGCAGTTCTGTGGCGTCTTCATTGAGAGTTTTCCCGCGCTGTGGGAAGACGTTGCGTGCGCACATCCTGAACCACAGCGCTGCACTGCCGCCTAGTGGCCACAGGGTGAAATACACTTCTGAGGAAGTTAGTATAATAGATGATTCTATTTCATTGAATATTTTAACTAACAGTACATTACATCATATATATAAATTTGAATGGTGCAATCTGATTTAGTTAAACCCTCATTTGAAACATTTTCTCAGTAAACTTGCATGGTAGCCTGTCATCAGTGTGTGAATGGGTGAATGATATGTAATATACTACTGATTGTAAGTCGCTTTGGATAAAAGCGTCTGCTAAATGACTAATGTAATGTAATGTAAACACGTCCCCCAGTGTTTCCTGGGTGTGCAGTATACCAATGAGCAACCCCCTGATTGGTAGTCCGAACTACTCACCCGTGTCGTCGCCAGACAGGTCGGCATTTCCATTTGTGCCTGAAAGTAAGATAAGAGTCCGTTATAGAGTAATTTACTCACCAGATATTCCACTCGGACGTAAATCATGTGGGTAAATCACAGATCTAAAAAACACTCACCAAAAAGTCCAGGGCACTCTGCGATAAAACACACACATAACAGTTTACAGTTATTATAATTAGTAGGATGCCCTCCTAATCACCCAGTAGAGTGCTGAACTCCTACACAATTCATTTTGAAACAATGTTGGTTTTTTTCCCAATTGAACTGTCATGACTAATACCGGAAGGGTTACAAGCCAGTGGCTATTTCTAAGCCTAGTGGAACCAGATACACAGGTATGACCACGAACTTGAGTTTTGATTTAAGAGTAGGTAAACCTCAGTCATACTTCAGCTCTTACCGCTCTCGATGAGGTCTATTGGTTGACCACCTCCCTCCATGACTAGCTTCACGTTCTTCAGCAGGTCGGCGCAAACGGCGTAGACGAACTGGTGGGAACATACCCTACAGCCAGAGGGTGCAGGTGGGTGTGTGGAGGAGCAGAGCAGAGGAGTACCATTGCCCGAATACATGTGACCGTCTTCACTGTCGGGGTCGTACAGCCGATCCACATGACTGATGTTTGGCTTAAAGGAGCGGAGACAACTGAGAGACATCTGGGGAGAAGAGAGAGGCCTTAGAAAAACAAAATCACCGTGTTCATTTCATTATTTCTCTTTCCAAGTGATGGATGTGCAAATGTCAAAAAGGTGGTAATCTCCAAGAGAAATAAGGGACAGTTAAATTCAATTAAAAATAATCATCCGCTTATGTCGATACATTTGACCCCAACAGACGTGATCTCTATAACAGCATTCCACTAAACAAATCAAGCTCATGTCATGTTTTAGTTTGAGCCCTGACAATGTTTAATCTTAATCTATGATTCATAGCAAAGCTTTCACTCCAAGCTGACTGATCCTTTGTACTGTAAAAGTGATTTATTTGTATTAGTCTCGGTATTATTAAATGCGTCTGCCAGTTTCAAGTTGAAATTGTTAAACTATAATGAATGACGTTGACTAAATGTCCTCTGTACACTTCCAAAATGACTCACTGTACCTTGCACAGACTCTTAAAACAGTATGTGCAAGGTACAGTGAGTCATTTTGATGTATTGAGGACGATAATTCCTTGGCATGTTACGATTGCTAGCAGTACAGGAAAAAGATTCTGCATGAAGATTTTAGTTAAAGATTAACAGAGGGAAAAAAAATCCAAATTGGATGAACTCAAAGCCTACCTAAAATATCCTGAAGTAAAGATGTGGTCTGCTTGTTGCCTAGAAATATCGAGTTCTCTCAACATTGCCTTCTTTACAGTGCACATCTAGACACGCGAGGATGGGTGTCACATACAAATGTACCTCTAACTGGTGTCCAAAAAGTTGCTTCATTGCTTAATACTGAAAAAGTGGATGTGTAATGATCATCAATGTGGCAGTGAGGTCTTTGACTGTTTGACCGAGCCCTGGTCCTGTATTTTATTTAGTGTTTGTTGGTCTAAAACCAGTCCAATCTTTAAGTATTGAGTACTGACCAAGTTTATATTTTTATTTGTAGAATAATAACGTTTTTTAATCACCCCCAACACATGAACCCAGCCTCCACAACAGTAGCTGCAACAGCCCTGCATACATACCAGGACTGCAGCCTGAAAAAAGGCACAAGGTGTGCATGGAGTTACCTGTACAACTCCACTCAACAGAAGATGATTCAAACTAGGTTTGACTATGACCATATATTTTTTAATACGTCTCCTCTTGTCACTCTAGGAAGGGTTGTAAGACATGTATGCAGCACTTCAAATGTAGCCTCTTCCTTTTCTGTGATAGGATGAAAAGCACAATAACAACATATTTCATCATGTTGGCCAGGCTGCATACTATTCAGCTATATATAACTTTTGGTAACACGTGGGCAACGAAGATTCTAAGAAACTACCATCATCTTGGTACCTGTGGATGCGCCATGTGTGCAACTTCCTGTTACAGGCTGGAGATGCGTGAGAAACATTTGCATAACTTTTTATTTGTGAAAAGAAGAGCTGGAGCGCGAGCAAAGTGTGCTTTTAAGTTATCAGTAAAGTTTGTTTCGAAAATAACCATATTTTAACGAATGCACTAACTAACAAACGTGGCTTTCTAGATGTAATCTCATGACACTGAATGGGAGGAGAGACACACCCAGCGTGTGCATACCTGTGCAACCATTCCACAGAGGAGAGAGATATCACGCGATTAAATGATACCATCTTAAATCAGACTAGGAGTAAAAAGACTTGATCTCTTAAAGTTTTGGGCGGCTGTGGCACATGAGGTAGAGCTTGTCCCGTAACCACAAGGTCTGTGGTTCTAACCCCTCTACCGGCAACATGCCGAGGTGTCCTTGAGCAAGACACCTAACCCCCAGCTGCTCCCCGGGATGGTTCAATGCAGAGACATCATTTCCCCATTGTGGGACTAATAAAGGCTTGATTATTATTATTAAAGTGTCCATTCTGTCTCCTTGCTTGTTTAACCTGCTGTATCTGTTCACCGCGTCAGTTAACGGCCACCGTCTGTTTCGTAGGCAAATCATTCTATTTATGAAGAGACATGACAGCAAAGGAAGGTAATCAAAACGCCAAACTTACCGGAGGAAGCAGCGTGTTGAGTTGAGTCTCAGGCTGAAAGTTGACTTCACTCGTTCACTTCCCCTTAGGAAACCGCAAATCGGTTAACAAATAAAACACTTAAAACATGAGATGTCTGGAAACGGTAAGCACCACAGTGGGGGGAAAAACACATTCACTGCAATTTTGTATTATTAGTATTATACTTAATTTATTTCAAAATATACTTAGTTAAAATAAATAATGACTCCTTTAAGAGACGTGCCTGATATTGGTCACGTTGCACATGTGCTAAGTTGGTTTAGTGTAGGTTAAGTGTAGGTGGAGCAAAGGTTTGTCCTACCGCCGATTGTTGACTGTATTTTAGTTATTGCCAGCAGAAGTTCAGGTAGCCTAACAGGAAAGTTATTGAAAATAGAAAATGTTTGAGCGTGGGACTGTATGATTATTGGTGTGTTCTATCCATCAACATATCTATATGTAGTCTATAATAACGCAGCATATGTTCTAAGATGACAACATTTACTCTCTGAAATGTAGCAAAATCAAAGTAGTCTAACTATAGAATAGCAGAAAATAGAAATCAAGTCAAGCACAATAACCTCAAAACATGTAGTACTTGAGTGAATGTACTTAGTTATACTTTCCACAATAATACTTCAGTGGCTATGAAGACAATTTTTTATATTTAGCTCGTTGTTTTGCATTGTTTGATGATAAATTAAATAATCTGATACAAACAAACTATTTTACAGCTTCACAGAGGATTTATAAATGACATCTGCGGCTGCTGAGTACTTAAAGACCTTATCACTCAATGTATTAAGACCAGTGTTTTTATTTTAGCAGTGGACGGAGGAACATTCTTCACATCTGTGACTTTCTGAAGACAATAAAAAATATCTCTTTGCTTAAAAAAGGATTAATGTAAACATCTAAAGGTGCAATGTGTTGAATTTTAACATCAGTGAATCGTTACACATTGATTTTGAGAGTTAATTTGCTGGTGAAAGAAAATACAATTCAGACAGCCATTTCAAATAATTTATTTAGCAGAAACAACACACATAAAGCCTCAAAGATAATCTGCAAGCAACATCATTTCATAGCGAATCACTCTTTTTTTTTTTTTTTACACCCACCAAAAACACAACAAATCCATATAATCACTTTTACTAAAAGACTTAAGAGTTACATTAAGGTTAAATGATACTTGAGTAATTTAAAATGCAAATATGAATTAATAATGTACACATTAAAGGAAAGAGAGTGATCATAGTTATGAGGCAAAGCAATAATAACCTGACCAATACCTCATTGTCTTTAAAGATGCATTAATCAGAATTTGAAAATCATGATCAAATGAGTCAGTATTCTAAAATGAATCACTCATTTTGATGATCCCATAACTTTGCAGCTCCAACCCAGGTTTTAAGCGTCCTTTACTTCCTAGTTTTGGTTTTACTTGGCAATTATTTGATAATCAATTGATTATGTATAATTCATCAAGCAACACACCCAACATCTGCTGGTTCCAGCTTCTACAATGTAAGGATTTGAATCTACAGTCTTCTCACATAAAACATCTGGCTGATTTCTGGAGTCCAGGAGCCCTGAGATCAAACAAGTAAACTGAGTGTGTACAAACTTCATGCTTGTACATTTGAGTCTTAATATCACACTATGAACTTCTCTGTACAATACAGAAAATATATTAGGAAATATATGACTTTTATTTATTATGCATTATAATTAATACATCTCCCAACTTCCACAGTTGAAGATCAATAACACTATCGATCAGTTAGAGCTCTGACCTTCCACATCATGTGGTTTTACAGTCAGATGAACCGACGGACAATTATCTTCCGTTATTTATTTCCATTCCCTTATTAGTCAACCATGGATCATGTTTTGGTCACTGGACTTTTAATCCAACCCTGTATGTGGTATGTACATACATGGTTGTAGTTATTTAGGTGCTGTGACCTCTGACCTTCTGACCACCACGGTAATCGGAGGCTGGTGACATTCGGGATTTAGGATTCGAAGCCTTTTTAACTGTTGAAGTATCTGCAGCTAAAAGCCCTGATACACCAAGCCAACCTTTGGTTTTTGGGGACTCTTATCGGGCCGTGGGTGGTCATTTATGGCTGACCACCGTGGTTGTGTGTAAAGTTGATATTTTATAGCATTTAATTTTTTAATTGAATTGGATTTTCAATGGTTAAACATGCCTCCAAGCTTTAGGCTTATAGAGAGGAAAGAGAGTGAATGCCTCCATCCAGACTATTTTTGCTTAAAAACGCAGCTTTCCCTAAACAGTGTTCTAGGTTAAATCTAAAAACTCTGTGTTAGTGTATCAGTGTGGGAAAAAAATATAAACTGCCAAGTGTGAATTGTGTGACAGGAAAGTTAGAAAGAACTTTACATCACAAACAACTCTCTGGGTTCAATCAATTCTAAACTGTTGTCATTAATCTGGAATTATGTTGGTTTTGTCGCTGTGATTATAAAATGATGACTTGCAGCACAGCAACTTGTAAATTATGATTATTTTGAATTAATTCTGTTGTCTGACAAATACGTATATTGGGGAAACTACATTGTGAATTCGAAGAAGAGATTTAGCCGTTCTTCTCTGTGGACAGTGGTGTCTCCTAAAGCGACCTGGTAAAGCTGTGTGGACGCAAAAGAGTCAGTCGTTCCTTGGCGGCATCAGCTCTTTGAGGTCAGCTTGGTGTATCAGGGCACTGATTCTAGACAAGAACATTAGCTAATGAGAACATTAAACCAGCTCTTCAAGTGAAAAGACTATCCGGTTGAGCTCCAAACCAGAGCTGCACCATTACAACCAGACTAGATCTCGCAAACTTCCGTTACGGCTGCAAGATCCAAGTCTGGAAAATGTGATTCTGCAACAGCACAGCCTATTCCTAGCCTCTGATTTATTCAGATGCTGGCTTTGCTGGATCATTTGGGAGAAATGTGGTGGCTCCATGAGTGCAGCCACGTTCTTCCAGTATCAACACTGTAAGCCAAGACTGACTTGGCTTACAGTGTATTTTGAAAAAATCAAGAGTGTATTTTGATAAACGTCTGATGAGCACGTGGTCCCAACGGACTGGAGGGTTGAAAATGTAACACACTTCCATAGGAGCAGTCTGATCATTGAGCTAAATGATTAAAACTACTCGGAAACGTGACTTTCATCAACTAGCACTAAAAATATTAATAGCTGTTGACTCACACATTATAATGCGCACATCACAGTTTTACTTAAAATGCCATTGGCCAGGGTAAAACCTAGAGAGATGGGGAAGTTGGTGAAAGTTTGTGAACAACGATTGAGTGTTTTTCAATGAACATTACACATTGTCACTGTCACCTACTATAAAGACAAGAATAAGTCTTTGAGTATATCTCTAGATCATATTCTAATACTTAATCCATTAATGTTATCCATTTTAACTCATTTAACTTTATTTAAATTGCTAAAAACGGCTTGCTGGACTGGCTCATATTTGATGAGGTCTAAGGCTGACAGGGCCATCCTGGTCTTTCCACAGAGAGCAGGCTGACCACTGAAGCTCATTAACAATACGAAGAAAAACGGAAAAATGTAGTTACACGCAATTAAGAGGGAAAATCGGGCTTCAAAAGCACCATTTAAAACTTTTTTTTTATTATTCTGGTATGTTTCTATGAGCATCTGTAAAAACAGCTTTGTTGTCTCTCTTTGGGCTTTAAGTTTAAAGTTTAAAACTCTCCTAAAACTATCATTTTAAATATATTATTACTTATATTTAAGTAATAAGGTATATAACTTCAGATATAATATATATATTATAAATATCCCATTACAAATATTTCTATTTAATATTTTTTGCATGTGTAACACTTAGGTTGTTTATTTCTATTTAATATTGCTTTACTAGACTTGAAGGCACTTGTATGAATAACAAAAAAATAACATCATCATTATTATTATTATTATAAAGAACAGTGGCTACATTTAATCTAGAGATAGTCAGTTTTCATCCTTGTTAAGCCACTGTTGTTTTGTACCATATCAGCTCCCAACATATGTCTTTATGTTGACCTCTGTCATCTCCTCTTGCTCCATGTTATTTTGCTGATTTGCAGGAATGTACGAAGCTCCCATGGTTGCACATATTCTTCTTCTGCATTTGGGATGCAGAACCACAAGGACACCGACTACAAGAAGAATGATACCGATGACACCAAGTGCAAAAATCAGCTGAGTCAGACACCAAGTCTTGGTGATGCAAATCAACGTAGAGTTCACTGAAAGGAGACAGACGAGGGAAATAGGTCATATGTTAGTATTTCAAAAACATTGTCAATGAGTTATTAGCCATGTTAGCAACGTGGCTCTATGGATGACCGTCTGTCGGTCCGCCACTTTGGTCTGGACTGAATTATCTCAATTATATGTTGTATTATTAATCTGAATCTGCAAAGGAACTAAAGTTATCAAATAAATGTCGGGTGTAAAAGGTTAAACATCTGCTTTTGTATATTAGCGGAGTAGAAGTATGAAGTGGAATTAGTAGTCGTAAAAGTTTCTCTTCAGTTTGGTTTAATAAAAAAACATTTTTTTATTTACTACTTGTTGTGTTTTCTCCCCTGTTTGTTAAACCTGTTTGGAGTAAAAAGGTGGTACATTCAACTGACTGAGTAAATAAGGTAAGAAATGTAGTCCCACTGCCTTCCCCATGCACTTTATTATCTGCTCATATAATGTCAAAGAGACTTAAGTAAATATAAGCCAAAATAAAGAATAAAAAAACAGCTAGAGTTCAAGAAGTTTCATTTATATTTGTTATCTTCATATTCAAAGTTGTTAACATTTGATAGAACTAACTATTGCTAAAAACTGTAAATCCATCTCTTGAAATACATGATGTGACAAAACCCCTGTATGGCAAACTATCTCTTTTCTAATATTTACAAGAAACAAACTAGGGTGTGCCCTTTTTAATTATCTGTCTCTGCTCTTCTTCCATTTTCCACTTTCTAATTGATGCACAGTGCTAGATGGGTAAACCACAAAGTGAACGACTCTTGTATTGTACAAAGGAGTGGGTGTTGCTATATTAGTGTATCTGGTTTTCCCCCCAGCTCCTTATTCAAGCTGTATGATGTTCAGTGTTTCAAGATGTGACTGACACCAAGTAACAAAAAAGGACAGTAGTTGTTTTTTTTTTTCTTCTGCTGGTCTTTTCTACTCTACTGACTTTACTTGAGACAGGGCTGTTGCACATGTTTATGCGGATAATAAACGGCTCTTTATACACTTTAGGTGAAGATCTAAAAACCACACCCTGCAGTGAATTTATTGAGGAAACATGTGAAGACTCACCAGTGGTTGTGGGATCAGCATTGGGATCCAAGATGGGGTTGCATTTAACTAAAGGACAGAACAAAAGGAGAGAACAAATCAGTAAATGTGTTGAAGAAAAAAAGTCAGATGAGAAAATGGATAGTCATTTTTTCCCAATAGCAGGTTTTTTGATACATTAACAGAAGATTTACATAAAAACAGGTGGATTGAAACGTATTTATTGACATCTGATATTATTAGTGAAACCATTTATTATGAGAAGTTTGTCATATGTTTCTTTAATCTGTAAAATAATTACACAACCATTGGCAAGTACTCAGCTGTTATATTGATGCTATGCTTCATTCCTTTTTATAATGACTATTTTCACTGAGATAAAAACTGTATAATTTAGACACAAAAGGTTTTGGTGACATTTTGGCTCCAAAAGAAAAATAATTTAATGATTCAAATTTCCCCAAAGTATTGCATAACAACGGACTATCCTGTTGGAACTTTTGAATTTAATTGAATTTTATAGACTAGAAAAGCGTCAGTGGCCCTCGATCATTATTGAACTATAACGATGCATTTAAAAAAAAAAAAAATCAGCCCTCTGCATTCTACTCAGTGGTTAAATTAAAGAGGTTTAGGCTGTGTTTTGTCAATCCATAGTTTGATAATCTATTTTATTTCTACATTGATGGGAACACATATGAAGCAGAGGTCTTGTGAACCTCCCCCTGGAAATGTGGAGCGTCAAACACTTAATGAATGTAAAGGAAAACACAAGATTCAGGCGCCAGGTTCCAATTTAAAATATAAAAATGTAATACAGTAAGGATCCGAGGCATTCTGTACTGCTATCAAATATTTATTCTTCAGATCATTTTTTTTTCACTAAATGTTATCTTTGCTGAGTTCTTCCCTTCTCTGTGACAGTAGCACAGAATGAATAAATACGTTTGCTGGGCACTTCAGGTTTTGACTTTCTTTTAAACCTCCCACATCAGGAGTAGAGCGTTTGAAGACAACAAGTACGTACCTCTACAGTGGGCTTCCTCCCAGCCCTACAGGATCAAAGAGATTTACAGAAATCAGTGCGAGGAAAGTTCCCAAATTATATTTTAACCTTGCAACAATCAAAAATGTGAACACGATTCTAATACCAGATGTTTGCAAAGATCTGTAGGTGAAATAGTCAGCTAGTTAACACTTTAAGTGATTAAATTATTTTTAAGATGCTTTCAGGATTTGTGTTTTTGCAGATACAGGAAGTGCAGCCTGAGTTTTTTAGAGTAAACATGTCTGGACTTGTTTCAGGTTTGGGTAGTAGGAAGTTCAAATAATGTGGTCGTTGTTATGTGGTCTTAATGCAGGAGGGTTGCTGCTTTTATTTCATAATAGTTACCTGGATTTTTTCCACTTATATAGATGATAATTGTAAAGGTAAAAAGATTAATAAAAATGAAAAAACATTATTAGTTTATGCTAAAATACCTGCTAAACTAATGTTGTTCCCCATCAGCTTCAGCTGTGCTTTGTGTTTACTGATAATTAACAAATGTTAGCATTCTAACACGTTTCTCATCTGGCTGATTACAACCAAATGTGGGGAATCCCAACCTGTTTTACCAGGTTTTACCAAATTTCATATGTCTAGGCGTGTCCTGTTGAATTGTTAGTGTCTGATGTTGGAACTGAAT